>NC_056751.1:558300533-558358033 GCF_019279795.1 Protopterus annectens | reverse complement strand
AAGCATACCTGCATATTCCATAGAGGAATCACAGCGAAGTTCTTTGAGCTTCAGAGCAGGTACCAGGCACTATCAATTTTGTGTTCTGCCCTTTGGCTTGTTTGCTGCTCCTAGGGTCTTCACAAAATGCTTAGCTCCTCTAATTGCCTTCTGCAGAACAAAGTGGTGCAAATTTACCTCTGTCTGGATGATTGCTTATCTAGGCTACAAGCTTGACAAAACTCATTTCAGACCTCATGTTTACTCAGAATCTCTTATCCTCCCTGGGGTCCACCATAAATCATCAAATATCACAAACAGATGTCCCACAACCAGAACTGTGTTCTTAGGGACCCTACTAGATTTCACACCCCAAAAGGCTTTCCTTTTTCTGGACAAGGTCTCCTTCCTGACTCTGTACTTTCAATAAATCATAGCCAGGAACTTCCTCACAGCTAGAGAGTACCTCAGGGCTCTGGGGTACATGGCATCTTGTATTCTCGTGATTTACCTGGCCAAGCTACACATGATGAAACTCCAGTGATGCCTCAAAAATGTACGGTGCCAGCATCCACAGCCCCTCTCAGCTAAGACTAAACAGATTCCTTGCCTCAAGGAGGAATTTGCATGGTGGGCCATGGCTTGCTCCTTCAACCTGGGTCTCCCCCTCAGTGGTAGCCTGGGAGCACACCTCAACCACTTCCAGATGCAAGAGAAGTGGGACCACAACTTCAGAGACAAACACATAAACTTAAAGAAACTTATGGCAGTCTAAAAATGTCTTCTAGCCTTCAGAGAGAGTGCTAGTGGTGAAAATAAGCAATACTACAGTCATGTGGTACACAAGCACGCAAGGGAGAACTCACAGCTACCCTTCCTGCTGCCTAGCAATAGGTAGTTGGAAAACAGCACACTCCATGGGGTTCTACCTTTTGGCACAATACCTGCCAGGTGTGCACAGCCAACTAGCAGACAACTTCAGCAGAAGTCTGTCAGACTCCCATAAGTGGCAACTGCATTGGGAAACCTTTCTTAGCATAGCCAAAAAATGAGGAATGCTTCAAACTGACCTCTTCACCACCAGAAATAATTCTCAATTGAGAAGGTTTTGCTCCAGGGACAAAACAATTTCAGCCTGGGAGATGGATGGCTTCTCATTCCCATGGATGGACCTCTTCATCAATGCCTTGCCCTTCAATCCCTCTGCTCTCCAGGGTGCTCTTCAATATAAGGGAAGAGGGGCCAAGGGTGACACTCATAGCCCCAGACTAGCCCAGGCAGCACTGGTACCCTCTGCTGCTCAGCTTAACCAGCATGAAACCATGGCAGCTGCCACAGAGATTAGATTTCCTGACACAGAACAAGGGAAACACTGCACACCCCAATTTGTGGACTCTCAAATTATCAGCATGGATGATCCCCTAACATCTTCAGGGATCCTATCTTGAACAAAGAGGTTCAGGATATCCTTAGAGAGGCTGGAAGGCCTAGCACCAGGAAATATTATTCAGACAAATGGAAAAGATTCTCCTTTTGGTGTGGGCAACATGCTCAGAATCCCCATCTAGCCAAAAAGTCATCCTGTCCTATCTGGAAAGTCTCTGACAAAGGACTGTCTTACTCCTCCAATAAAACTCATGCCTCAGCTTTCTCAACCCACATTCCCACCCAACCCCTTCTTTTTTCACTTTTATGAAATAGTTTCTTAGGGGAATGATCCACATGAAGCCACTCAGAAGGCCTCCAGCCCACCCTGGGACCGTAAATTTGTTCTGAAAAAAATTACTCTTCCACCATTTGAACCAGCTGTTTCTGGTGACTTAAAATTCTTCACATGGAAGACTGCCTTCTTGTTAGCTATTATTTCTGCTAGAAGGGTTTCTGAACTGCAGGTACTCATGGCTTTGAAACCTTTCCTCATTTTCCACTAGACAGTGCCTCTCAAAAGACTAACCCCTACTTTATTCCCAAGATGGTGACAGACACTTCATTAAATGAAGCCAAACATTTATCTACCTTCTTCCCCAAATAAAAAACATGGGGGAAAGAATTCAGCAATCCTTAGATGTGCATAGGCAACTCTGTTACTATCTTGACAGAACAAAGACTTTGAGAAAATCAGACCAGCTGTTTGTTGCCTTTGCCACCAGATCTGAAGGCAAACCAGTTTCTAAACAGACCATTTCTAAATGGATCTCTCACGGTATCTCCTGTTACAGCCGACATGATAAGAAGTCACCTGGTGTTGTCAGGACACACTTTTCTAGGGAAACTGCTGCATCTACTGCCTTCCTAAAAGGGGTGCCCACTAAAGACATCCTGGAGACTGCTACCTAGTCTTCAGTGCATACCTTCACCAAACATTACCACCTATCAGCTTACTCCAGGTCCGTTGCAGGATTTGCCACTGCCACCCTGCACCTTTCCTCCCCTTAATCTATCTTCCACCCATTTTCCCAGCTTTGGGAATCATCCCACAAGTCAGGACTGCAACAGTGGAACACAAAGAACATAGTACAGTAGTGTGTACTTACCATAAATGTAGTTGTTTGAGTAGTACAGTAGTGTGTACTTACCATAAATATAGGTGTTTGAGTAGTACAGTTGTGTGTACTTACCATAAATGTTGGTGTTTGAGTAGTACAGTCGTGTGTACTTACCATAAATTTAGGTGTTTGGGTAGTACAGTAATGTGTACTTACCATAAATGTTGGTGTTTGAGTAGTACAGTCATGTGTGCTTACTGTAAATGTAAGTGTTTGAGTAGTACAGTTGTGTGTACTTACCATAAATGTAGGTGTTTGAGTAGTACAGTAGTGTGTACTTACCGTAAATGTAGGTGTTTGAGTATTCTTTCCCTTCCTTCTTTCTCCATAGCCTACAGGAGAGCCTTGAAGAAGCTTCTGTTTTAGTCAAGTGGTCCCTCCTCTGACTTCCTTCCTTAATTCTCTGTCAAAGACCCTTGACTTCCATCTAGGAGGACTCCTACCTTCAGGGGGCAAAAAAAAACTGAGATCATGATGTCGGGTGACTCCCCTTATACCTGAGTGTACTGATGTCAGTCAAAGTGTCCACCAGCTATAGCTGAAGGGAGATTTTTTTTCTCTGGTAATTGGGCCATCCAAGGGCTTCCAATATGGGAAGTCCTACAATTCAGGACTGCAACAGTGAATACACTCAAACATATACATTTATGGTAAGTATGCACAACTCTACTTTTCGTATGCTAAGTGATGGTGTTTTGTTTAGGCAATTGCTGTTGGTGTTTTTTTAATTAAAATTTGAAATAAATTTTTAATGAAATCCAATGTTTGTGGTACTTGGTAAAGTAAAGAAAAATTAATATTTCCACTGACACTTTTGAACAGTGTTTATAGTAGTTGGGCCAAGTAATGCGATATTGGTATAGCTGATGAGGACCGGATTCATTACCCTACATAGGGCCCCATTTATCCATGAACCAGTTTTGTTGACCCTGAAGCTGTATTCTGCAACAATATAGCATTATTAGCCATTCTAGTACACCAGGCCTGTACTGAATGATGTCAGAGGAGATAGCTACATTTGATGACAGAAAAGGCATAGGGAGGTCAAAAATTAGATGTAGATGTCCTGCAAACATTGTAAGTCCCCCCCAAAAAAAAATATATTGTATGCAGTAATAATTCAGATTTTTGTATGACTTGTTAGTAATCAAACAAAAGCTGCTGCTGCATTTATATTGTCATTAATTGTTTTGCTTTGTTCATTGCTCTGGATAATGGAATTAATTCATTAATAGGCCTGGATTGTGTAATACAGTCTTAACATGTTGCATTTTAATTATGTATATCTTTATAGTACCTTCTTTACAGCCTCCAGCAACTCGAAAGAGGTTGATGTTTATTAAGTCATATAGTCTGCCTTATATGGATGATGATCAGAACCACCTCTCCCTTAACCACCCCCTCCCCTTCCTCCCTAATCCGGCTCATACCCCACAGCTACTGTGTTATATACGCACATGGCTTACCTGGTTCTACACTCTGTCAAACAAACAACTAAACTAATTACATCCTACGCAATCAAATATTCACACATGGAAACCAGTACTTCCTCTGCTCACATAAAATATGACAACATGATCATACTACTGTTTCCTAAATTGTATTTCTAATCAGACTGTTATTATATTTACTGCTAATACATCTCATTCTTACTAAGTTTTGTTAATACTGTTATTTGATTAGATTACTATTCTGTATATACATTGTATATATTTTTAGTATTGATATTGCTGTGTGGATTGTTAATTTTTCTCTTCTGTGTGTCAGGAGTTTTTCTGCCCTGGCCTCCACTGAAAATGGGACTCATGCCCAGTTGGACATTGCCTGGTAAACAAACAGTGTAAATAAATAAATAAATCTGATCTTTAGCATCGTTGTTGCATATTACTGTGATACAATCTTTTCTACAAGATTGGGTTGTAAAAGATTTCTGCATTTATTTAAAAACTGCTACCCTGGCAGTTGGAACAGAGGATTAAAGCTCTGACTTACTAAGAAGCTGTTCCCTGTGCCAGGGGTGCAGGGTTTGAATTTTTCCACCTTTATTTACCTACTATGTGACATTGAGTACATCCATTACCCAGACAGTGCTTTGAGCTAATTGGGAGTTTAGGCTAGGCTTCTTAATGGTGTCCAGGACTGAAAGCTTAGTAACTATGAACCAAAGGTAGCAGGCACTGCATTTGTAGATGAAGCACTGAAAGGCAAAGCTGTTTGTCAGCGGCAATCTCTGCATTAGTACTAGTTCTCTATAATGTGGAATTATTCAAATGACTTTTACTGCTGCAGAGATTTTGTATATTGACATAGCATATGTTATGGTGTAGTTTAATATTTCTTTTGCTCTCATAAATCCTTATCTCAACTGTGCAACACATGGCTGGATCTTATAGTACGATGCTAATCATCTCTCTACAGTTTCATGTAGTTCATTCCAATAAAGTACGTGTAACTTATTTTCTTAACAAGTCAACAGAGTGGATATAACTGCTGGTGGAGGGCTCAATGTGGATATCTCTTATCATCCGGCCATTTTTAAACTGTCTTTAATCTGGCTTTGCAAGACTAGGGCGAGACATTCACTGCTGTGTGTCTGCATGAAACAAATTTGAAATATGTCACTTTGTTCTTTGCTATTAATTTTTTTAACACACATATCTGAGAAGGATGCATTCAACCATGTAACTAGTATTACTGAAAGTGTTACAACAGTTTTTTGAGTTATTTTCTCTGCTAAATGAACACTGACGTAACAAGCAGGGAGAAACTATAATTTTATGGCAGGCCAGAACCTGGTCTTCTAAACTTTAGGCTTCAGGCTCACATACTCACGCACAGTCACATGTATACACATGCTGTGTTTGTCTTTGAGGTGTAGTTGTCATACTAGGGGCTGCACGCTTTCTTTCACAGCTGTTGCTGCTCACTTGGCACCTGATGCCACTTCCTGATCTGGCACCCCTCATATCTAAGGTGATGAGCAATAAAAGAGGTCTATTTCTGTTAATTTCCTGGTTTGATGATTCTTAACAAAGTAGCAAGAGGTTTATTTACCCCCTCTCTCAACTTGGCAACTCTAACAAACAATAAAAAGTCTTCTACTTTTAAAAATTCTAGCATATTGCTAGCTACATTTGTATCAAGCAGCTTGCTACAAGTTATAACATACCAAACACTGAAGCAAGAGCTTCTGTCCTGACAGCCTGACAGCAAAAGAATTCATGAAAGAATGAAGGTACTGCAATATAGACCGATTGGCATCTGATTATTGTGTTCCCTAAAACCTTGAGACTGGGATAACTACTCCATTCAAAAACCTTGAGACTGGGATAACTACTCCATTCACCTCACCATAGCTACTACACTAGTGATTTCTTTCCCCAATGGCATTTTTTAAGCTTATTTTTTAGCCAATAAGAATGAAAGAAAGAAAGAAACAATGCACTTACCATCCTAGGTACAAGTGAATACTGAAGTGCCGCATCTAACTGCTGTTAGCACAGAATCTCAAGTAATTGCAAAACCTATGTTTGTCCAATAAGTAAGTAAGCAATAATGCCAGACACAATGTGTACTACTGTAGAAATAACAGATACTCAAGGATGTTTGGGGCCCAAAGTGATAAACAGAGGGCCTCTATACACATGAAAAGCCATTGTTTTCACAATAACACACACACCCTGGAGGACATCATTACACTTAGAGAATGGACTAACTGTTAAATTATTTTTTATTTATTTATTTTTTAATTACTATATATTTTTTTTACATTTTTGATGTAAAATAGTTCCTTCACCTAATATTTCAAACTTGCTGTAGTATAAGTAATTTTTGGTGGCTGAAGTAATTTACATCCAAAATATAAGTTTATGTCTACACAAACACACACATACACACACACACACACACACACACACACACACACACGCGCGCACACACATGCACAAATACAACAGACATACACAAATAGATTCAGAAGCACAGACAGACACACATATAACATTCACGCACTTTCAGAAAGACATTCAAAAATGCACACAGAGAAATCACTTTCTCTCTCATTCGCTTTCATTTAAGCTCTCACACATGCAAGCACACACTCACACATGCACATATACAAATACAAGCAAAAGCACACACACACACACACACACACACACACACACACACACACACACACACACACACACACACACACAGACACAAACACACACGTGCACACATACACACATCCTTTTCTTTTTTTTTTATTTTGTTTAGTCCTTTTTTTAATTTTACAAAGTGCAGTTTAGCGAGTATTAAAATAGTGGCCATTTGCTTTCTGTGTCCAAACTTCACAGCAGCTTAATATGCTGCTATGAAGTTGTGGACTTGTTTTTCCAATGGGTGTTATCTGTACATTAACACCCTGCTGGAGAACATTTGTTCTCCATTCAGGGTTTAATGCACAGTTTGCCCATTCTTTGAAAGATATTGCATCTACTCTGTGCTCCAGTGATTTTGTGTTTTTTGTTAGTGCACCAGCAAGACATTTCTTAATTTGTACTACCAGCATAAACAGATGAGTTGAGACAGACAGGAGTTTCCAAATAAATCAATAAATCAATCAATCAATCAATACATGAAGAAATAAAATGAACAGACCACAAAAAAAGAGCAAAAGACAAAAACCAAAGTGAGTACACAGACCTTAAATGAAAACTTTCAAAAGAGTAATGCAACATCATCAATGTCAGGGCAGTGGCAGCTCCTAAACATGTATTCTTATTTGACAATAAATACATTCTTCTTCTTAGGGATGTTCTGCAAGAAGTAACTTCAAAGTCTGGGGCTCATTGTAATTATTGTTACATAAACATTGAATTATATTTGTTGTTGTAATATTCGATTTTAATAAATTCTTTTGATAAGTAACACTGCCTTGTGATATACATACACTTAGTCTATGAAGCTTGCTCCAGTACAGGGGCAGCTTGTGCTATTGGGCTGCTGCAGCCCCCCCAGCTGTAAAAATGAAAAGAAAAGAAAGTAAAATAAAAGTAAAAAAGAAATGTGAATCCCACAACTTCGTGCATGCGCAGCATTTCCCGATATCCAGACTGCTGGTGAACCAGTCCAGAGCATGTGCACAGAATCCGGACTACTGAGGAGACTGTCTGGATTAGGATAACAGCATTTCAACAGCATAGATCCCAGCAGTCTATGCAGTTACAACTGCATAGACTGGAAGAGAATCGGACTGCAATGTCTGCAGGCTGGGTAGCAGCTTGCTCTTGTGGGAAGGAGAGGGACTTGCTCTTGCAGACTTTTTACTGCAGGAATGGATGAACAAACTTGGATGTTTACTGCAGGAAGGAGCTGGGCACAGGTAGGGTGTGTGTAATGCCCCAGTTAAATATACCTAGTGGCTAGAGAGAACTCATGAAATATATCTGGTGGCTGGACTCAAACCCTGCACCTTGAGAGCAGGTGGCAAGAGCTTGGATTCCCTACCCACCACCACTTGTGAAATTTTTGCTTTATATGTTTGTTCTTGTGAAATTTGTGGTTTTCTGGATTTTGAATTCACTACATAATGACAGGCATTTGAATTTCAGACTTGATATTCTTCAGAAAGTACATGGTAACACAAAATCTTTTATTCTAGCAATTTTCCGTTTATAAGATCAATATTTGAAATGTTTCCCTATTTTGGGGGCTGCATTCCCCCATTATTGGCTTTGTCCAGGGTATTTGTACTAAGAGGTTGAGAGCTGTGGTTAGAACTGAATTCACTGAATATGTTTGGGAGCTGTATTCCCCCATTATTGGCTTTGTCTAAGTGTTTTTTTCTAAGCAAGTGAGAGCTATTGTGAGAACTGAATTCACTAAATGATAGCCATTTAAGTTTCAGTCTACTTGTTGTGCAAGAAATAGCTGATTTGGCATAGAGATATGTTGCACTGACTGTAGGGCACAGGGTCCAGACTTCAAGACTTGGCAGTAAAATGCATGGTGGTAACACAGCATTTTATTCTAGCAACTTTCCAAGATTACACAAGCAATGTTTAAAAAGTTTAAAATGTGTCCTTAATTTTGGGGCATCTGCCCCCCCCCCCCAAATAAATTTTGGCTTTTTCCACATTTCTTGTGCTTCAAAGTTGAGGGATACAGACAGTTGCGTGGGTTTTACAAGGAGCAGAGAGCTTGAAGAGAAGTTTAATGCTGCTTATGCTGAGTCTGCTTGTATTGTTAATAGCACAACAGGTAGTGTACTTGCTTTTGATGCAGATGGTAGTGTACTTGCTTTTGATGCAGAAGGCTGTGGGTTATACTCCCACAGTATATAGATGCATTAATGATACTGTATTGTGTTGTACTTTTAAAGAGGGTGGATGCTGCAGTCCTGAGAATGTCATCTTTTGTGGAGATACCAAGTAACAATGAACCTTTTATCAGTTTGCCATCCATTCCCTATTGCAATATTATTAGCTTATTGTTTTTTTAATGTAACAGACAATTTATTCCTCAACGGCAGCAGTCACTTTATTTATAGATGAAACAATGAAATATAAAGTTGTTTGATAGCAGCAATCTCTTCATTAGTTACAGATCTCCTTAATGTGGAATTATTTAGATAATGTTTACTTCTGCAGAGATTGTGCATATTTACTGGGTGGATTGTAGAAGTATGAGTAGACTTCTATGATGGAAATGTTCTGAACTGGGCAGTTTTGTCATTATTGGTGCATGCATTTTGTTTCATTGTTTACCGAAAAAATGTTCAAAACAATAAATTTAAAATACCGTCTAACAGCTGTACTGTATTATACAAGGAATATAATTTAATACAATCAGGAAGGTGTATCAAAGAACACATGTATGTTTCTTGTGCAAGGGGTCTATGATTTGAAAACAGATCAAAGTTAATCTTTATCTGCATCTGGACAGATGTATTTTCTTTGAATGTGGGTTTTAATGATGTTTCAATGAATGTGAGTTTCAAGGGCAGAGAAGTTTTAATGCTGCCTATTTTCATTGTGAGACTGCATTGCTTTGTTTAGCAGATGTCTATTAGTGTTTGTGCTGTAAAATGTAATATAAAACTTTTAAATTAAATCCAAATTACTGTAGAAGTAAAGCAGTATGTCCATTACAGTGTTTATGGTAAATGGGGTGAAATAGCCAAGTAATGGGACATTGGAATAGCTGCAGGGGGAGGCCCCATTCAACCATGATTTTGTGGGGGGGGGGGTGGCAAATTCAGACAGCCTCGGCTAAACTATACCTCTTAACTGTCCAGATTTTTGCAGACTAAATAGATTTTTGCTTCTTACTTTTGGTTTGTTCCTCATAAAATTTGTGGTTTACTGGCAAATCGTTTAGGAATGAATTCACTAAATAATGACAGACATTGAGTTTCAGATATCATACTCTTCAGAAAAATGCATGCTAGAGCAAGACCTGTTGTTCTGTCAACTGACTAAGTATATACAAGAGCAATTTTAGTACTATTTGTATGTTCCCCCAATATGTTTGGCCTTGTCCAGTTTTCCTGCGTTAAGAGGATGAGAGGTATGTGCAAATAAATCACTTTATAGAATTAGGTATATCCAAACCTCTCAACTGTCCCTGGCTTTGGCACAAAATGTTGCTCCCCCCAATAATCCCTCCACAAAATGGCAAATTTGGAAGAAAACGTGGAGGGTTTACAATTAATAATTGTAATGATCAGAGTTATGGATTACTTTTAATTTCAGAAATGCATTTAGATTCTCTTATTTTGTCAGCTGCTCAAGTTAACAGTACTAATATTAAAAAGTGTCCCTTCTTTGACAGGTTCCCAACTGTATTGTGTGGCTATTTTATGTTTTTCATCATATTTTGGTCCATTTTTCATAAAATTAGTTTTTCTGGCAAATTAGTGGCAAATCATTAAAGACTGAAGTTGGAAAATAATGACAGACATTTGAGTTTCACATTTCATTCACTTCAGAAAATTCATACTAATGCAAGACCCACTATTCATTTATATTTCTAAGTTTATAAGAGCAATATTTAAAAATTGTCCTTATTTTGGGCCTTTGTCCCACTTCTGTTTATGACTTTGTTCAGATTTCTTGCTCTGAGGCTGAGAGGGATGACAAATATGTCAGGGCCATCACCATCAGCCAGAGACATTTCAAATTGTGACATACTTGTTGAACCCCACTTCCCCATGCAGTGACTCTGGATGTGTCCAAGCAAGGCAAGGAGCAGTTATGCAGTGTAAGTGTGCAGAGTATCCTCCCATCCAAGGTAGACACAAGTACTGCAATGGCTTTTCATCTGTCCTTGATTTTGCAGAATGTTCTGATTTTCTGTCATATATTATACAGTTGATTTATGATTCTTCTTATTCGGAAAATGCATGTTGTTGCAGTGCCTGTTGCTCTGTGTTTGGTAGCAATGTTTTAATGACCGGCAGGTAAGCTTGTCTGAGACTGTAAGATGCAAGTAAGCTTTAATAAGCATACTGTTAAAGAATTACCAACATTGAAAGCCTTTTTGTTGTTGCCATGCAGAGAATATTTACATAACTAGATAGCTTATATGCCTTAGGTATTGAAATGCATATGACAGTATTTGTAATAAAGGACAGGATTACAGTATTTTCAGAAGGTCATTACATTTGTTGGAGACTTGCAGTCATCTTTGCAGGCTTTACCTGTAAACTAAACAGAATGCCAATCTATCATGTGTGGTCCATAACCTGTACAGTAATCCTTTAAGTAATTTATCTTGAGCTTGTTTCTTGTTTGCTGTTCATTTTTTACTTTGATCATGTTTTCCCTATGAACAGGTAGATAGTTGTTGTTAGGCAGCAGGTCATTTTTGGATAAAAACATTTTACAAGTGGGGATAATGCTACTTTCAGCATGTTACTTGGTACTTTTATAAAGCTGAATATAAATTATAATTAGAACTGCAGTGCAAGGAGAAGTGATTTGAGTTGAGTGCTGCTTGGTTTTTATACTTGATTTTAACTGGCATTCCAGTAATGTATTTAAAAAGTAATTTATATTTTCATGCCTTGCAACCTTTTTGTTTCCATCTAGATATTAAGTAAGCTGTCATGTAGCCAATGCACTGAAATATTTTTTTTCTTCTACAATTTGTTTTGTCTTGATTGGACTCTCATAATGACGGTTTGGCAGTGGCACTCAGGGCAGCGTATTTAACAGCGTCCCAGTTTTTGTGTTTTTTAGCATAACTCCACCCCTTTCTAGTTGGCCATACCCCATCCCATTGGCGCCACCCATTCGGCTCTCTCCTGCAAACCCCCCCCCCCCTTGATTTGAAGTCACCAGCTGCCACTGCTGCAGTATATAGCCAATAATAAGTTTACTTGCTGGATGGACTTCCTAATTATTGCCTTGAAAAAGTTTGCAAAAACTGTCAACTAAAATCGTAAAGTTTGTCCTGATATCTTTTGTCCCTCCAAATTACAATACCAATACCATTTCACAGAGTACTATTCTAATAACTAACATTTTACACATATTTTCCTCAATATTTTATTCTAGTAACTACATAGTCTGCTATTATAATTAGTGTTATATACAGTATTTATAATAATACAATGTAGTTTCAGTTTTTCCAGCTTAATTTTGTTGCCTTTCTGAACTAAGGTGGCTTTCTGTACATGATGAAGTCCTTACCAGTATTTGTTGGGAGATTAGAGTTGAATTTAAGCTCTTCTTTATTCTAATGTATTTATTTAAATTTGTTAGCCACTGTAGAGCAGTTATCAAGATAGTCCAATTTCTTATTAAGCCTAGAGATGGGCTGCTTGTGCGCAGATATAAACCCTGCAAATGCTTTGATGTGCATGCCAGACAAATGGCACTCTCAGACACTGTACAGAATGCATCACTCTGCTTTAAATTTACATGCAAATGAAAAATATTTTTGCAAGTCATTGTTTCCAAAGCATATTTGTATCCCTAGGGATTCTAGTAGACGTAGCTTTTGCTAGCAGTTCCAGCTGTGAGGTACATGAGATAGGAATCCTAGTGTTGTGTGCCACCTTATACGACTCCTCTGATGGTTTTTGAGCCCAAACAGGAAGGAAATGGCAGACATCTAAGATATTAAGTCAGCATTCCTGAGACAGATTAGTCAGTAATTCATGTAGTAATAGACAGTGCTTATAAATTCAGTGTTTTCTTTTATACTAAAGTTAAAACTGTATTTAGATTTGCAGACAGTTATACAAGTACATGTATTGATAGATTTATAACTTTCTTGATTCAATGCAAGAAACATATCTAAACACTTCTTTAATATGAATTGAGAATTCATGTAGCTGTATTACTCACAAGAAAAATAATTTAGACATAAAACATTTTTTTTTCCACTGGAAAGCAAGCAAGTTACGCTTCATAGTGGACTCTGCTAAAATGCTGCCCCCTTAACCCTATCTCCCTCCAATACAGGGCTACATTTTATCTGCTCACTCAGGTGCTTAACCCTTCTGGGATGGGGAAGTCACCAGGTACTCATTCTGATGAAGATGGGTCTTCTGGAGAGGTAAGCTAATCTGGGAAGATAATGCTGCTACTTGGAGAGGCTTAGCTTGACTTGTTTGGCCCTATCTCATTGCATGTTGGAGTAGGCTGAGTGAGCAATTTGGTATGCTCCAGAGAGAGGGTCCTCCCTGGTCTCCAGATGAAGAATCCTTCCATCACCATCCATACACCCAGCCCCATAGCTCTTTCCAAACTCCAGTCCCAACAAAGGCTGGAGAAGGTACCTGCTGCTCTTAGCATGTCATCCCCATCTGACCCCAAGCTAAAGTGAGCAGGTGGGGCCTCATCACTCCTTTGTCTCTCCTTACCAACTGCAACAGGAGCCCAGGACACTAATCAGAATCAGGTCACATGGGTGTTGCCAGAGCTTTAGCCATGTATGCCAGTGGGGCTGGAGTAATGCACATATAAACCAATTTTAAAATTCAACATGAATTATGTGTTTTTAACATCCCTGTGATTCTGGTAATATTGTATCTGCTCTTCTCTTAGACCTTTCTACGGCCTTTGATACAATATCCCACACTCTTCTTTTTTCTAAGCTCAACCAGCTCAATCTCTCTCCCTCCTCTCAGAATTGGTTTTCCAGTTATCTCTCTGATAGACAGAAAGCCACCAAATGGAATAAGGCCACCTCACCCTACCTTAACACTCAGACTGGCATCCTCCAAGCATCTATCCTGGGTCCACTTCTATTCAATATCTTCATAAACAAATTCCATAAATGCTTCCCCTCTGCCAAACTCATCCAATATGCAGAGGTCTCAACCATTATTTGCTCTCCAGAATCCCTTCCTAAATTTGTACATATAACACTGAGATTTGGATGCAAAATAATCACTTGGCCCTTAATGCATCCATAACTAAAATCATGATCTTTACCCCTTCTAAAAACACCACAATAGACACAAACACCTTCTCCATAATTAGCCAAAATAATACTCCCATTGAAATAGTCTCCCATACTAAGCTTCTAGGCATCCTTATAGAAGATCAGTTAAAATTCGACCTTCACCTCCAAGCCAATATTAAGAAAGCCCATCAAAAACTTGGAATGCTTTACCAGTACAATCGCTACCTCACATTTTCAACTAAGCTTACCCTCTCTACCACATACCTCCTCCCCTTCCTCATGTACAGGGCTCCTCTACTTACCAACCTGCAAGCAACCCTCAAAACTAAACTAGCATCCTGCTACAATAAAATTGCCAAATTTGCTACTACCGCTAAATCCTTTTACCAGCCCTGCTATTCCCTTCACTCCCTGAACTGGCTAAAACTCCCTCATACCTATCCTACATTCAACTCTCCACTGCCCACAAACTCATTTTCAACCCTTCCCATTGCCCCTCCCTCTCCTCCGTCCTCACTATGCATCTTCCTACCAGAACCCTTAGATCTAACAATCAAAACCTCCTTGCTGTACACAAACCATCACGTAGCCCTGGTCAACTTCTTCTGTCTTTCTTCCTTGCACGCAAATGGAACTCACTCACTCCCTACATCTGTACTACACAAAATCTCTCCTCTTTTAAGGCATTGCTACACTCTCTTCTCTCTGCTACCTGGAAATGCTCCTGCGTCCATCCATTCTAACTCCTCCCCTCCACTCCTTCTCCTACCCACACTGCCCTACCCTACCTTAATTATGCTTTCTGCCTGCCACATCTGTGTGGGTAGGGGGCAGGGGGAAATATGTATATTTTCTATTTAGGAATCATATATTGATGTGACTGTTACTGTTTGTACTTCTTCTTGTTTGATCATCGATTGTTTGTAACTAGAACATACTGTATCAACTCCTGTTTTTTCCTCTTGTATTATCTGTTGCATGTAAATATTATTACTGTATTAATTTCTTGTTAAACTTTTTGTTGATTTTCTATACATAACTACTGTGCTTTTCTCCCCGGGCCTCCATTGAAAAAGGGCTCATCGCAGCCCAATGGACTTTACCAGTTAACAAACTTCAAATAAATAAACAACAACTGCTCATGAGACTACATTGTTTTATTAAAAAAGACTTCCATGATTAAAAATATGATTGATTGATATTGAAGTTTATTTTATTGTGATTTATCAAATGTTTATATGCATGCATTTATTTAAGTTTAGTGACAGAATAAAAACACATTGTGGCATCATAGCCCAAAAGAATTAATTCCAAATACAGCACAAAATAGTGACAGCAGATTAAACAAAGGTGAGCTTTATAATATAAGGATATGAGGTAATCAAGTATAGTAGAAATTAAGTAATCCGTGACCCAGTATTGCACATCTTACACATATATATAGGTTAACTGTTCATTTATTTTATTACTGTTTTATGGCCAGGTGGGTGAACTGGTCAGCTGACCCTTTTCAGTCACAACTCAGGCTGATAGAGCATAAAATAATAAAAGTTTGTTAAAATTATAACACTGTTACATATACAGTAGTTACAATAGGAAAATAACTTTATTTACAACAGTGCAACATTGTTACATATACAGTATTTGTAATAGCACATAAGACCAACAGTGTTTACAATAGTATAAGAGTTACCTCACTATTTGCACAAGTATTTTAGTTTATCATATTGGTTTGGCAGCTATCACAAGTAGAATGGTTAATAGAATAATGTTATGGAAGTCATAAATATGCTAAATATAAGCATATGATTTATTGCTTATTAACCACTGTATGTAAAACAATTGCACATGGATTCAGAAAAGAGATGACTTTAAAGCAGTGGTCTCCAGCCTTTATTGCACCAAGGACTGGTTTTATGTAAGACAATTTTCCATGCATAAAAATAAAGTATAATAAAGTGTATAATAAATACAACTCATCATAGTACAGAATCAATGGGAGCCCTGAGCTTGTTTCCCTGTAACAAGACAGTCCCATCTAGGGGTGATGGGAGACAATGACACCCAAAAGTGTGTCCCTTATGTCCAGTCTACTCCATAATTTCATTTTGGCTGCTATCATTGCAGAAAACCCCACTTGACAAAGATAGGATGTTGGAAATGGAAGCAGGGGTTTCAGTGCTTATTCTAGCAACTTTCTAAGTTTATAAGAGCAATATTTAAAATTGTCCCTATTATTTATGGCTCTGTCCAGCTTTATAGTGAGGTTGAGAGGTATGGTTGAAAGGTACAAAAACCTAATGGAAACCTTTTTTTGAATCGAGCAACTTTCTAAGTTTATCAGAGCAATATTTAAAATCTGTCTGTATTATGTGTGGCTCTGACTTTGTCCAGATTTATTGTGTGAGAAGTTGAGAGGTATGGTTGAGGGGTACGCAAACCTCTTAATTGATGCTGCTGCTGCCAGGGATTGCTCTCACTCTTCACTCTCTCTCTCTGTGTCTCTTAAGTACACACACACACACACACACACACACACACACACACACACACACACACACACTTTTTTCTGTTTCGTTTTTTTCAACAATTTTTTATTTGTCTTTACAACCATAATTAACAAACAAGACAATTAAAACATGAAGAAAAACAACAAAAATAGTATTTCTAACTATATACAATCATCCATGAAAAATTTTGATATGAAGTATGTACACCATTAATATTTGTCCAACAAATCTTAGGTTCATAGGTTGGTACTAGGCTATTGGCCCTAGGGCCTATACAAGCCTAGCCATAACAATGCCCTGGATATTTCTTCCCACAATATTTACTTCCCTGCCAGCTTATTCTTTTATGAGTGATGTTAGATGTTCTACTTAAAATGGTTTGAATTTCTTTTTTGCACACACTTTTGGCTAGGCTTATAAAGTCATTGAATATGAGGTCTTCTCATTGTGATTATTTTCCTAGCAATGGCCAAAATTGACCAAAAGAGAGGTATTTGGTCCTTAGGAATTACATTTGGAATAGAAACATTAAATAACAATAAGGAATCAGAAATTTGACAATTATCTGACCACAGAGCCTTTGTAAAATATCCAGAATCATTCCAAAATTGTAAAACAACCCTACACTCGATAAACATATGAACCCAGTTAGCCTCCAAAGTTTTACCACATCTCCAGCATTTCGTTTCTTTTCTCTTGGAAATGATAGCAATTTTGTGAAGTGTGAAAATACTTCTTTGAAGAAACTTCCATGTAAACAGCTTCCAGTAAAGCGAAGATGTAGTGCTATGCACAGATTTTAATAATATTTTTTAATTATTTATTGAAAATGGTTCTTTATTAATTTTTGTAGAGTAATCCCAAAAGGCAGACTCAAATGGTAAAGTTTCATCATGTAGTATTTTATATATAAATGAAATACACACTTTATTATCAATGTTTCATTTATTTTTATTTTACATTAGCTAAAGCGCAAAAGTGCTGCTTAACAAGTAAAATAATGGCTTGATCAATCTCACTGTTTACTGTCTCATACGCACATAGACAGTGACTTCTGCTTGCACACATGCATATGTTTTGCTTTCATGTATGCATTCACCCACACATGCAGAAAGAAACAAACACTCTCATACACATACATGCACACATTCACTCCTTTGTTTCACTCCCTGCCTAACAGTTTGTGTAGCCCGGTACCAAATGATCCATGGCCCGGTACCGGTCTGTGGCCCAGTGGTTGGGGACCACTGCTGTAAAGTATTTTCTTGAAGTCTTTTATGGATTCCTTTTTTTTTACTTCTGGAGGGTAAGTGATTCCAGGTAGCAGGACCCAATCTAGAGCAAGCTGTTTTGCTTAGTGCAGTTTTGAATCTTGGGCAAGCTAGATTAAGAGAACTATCCTGTGAGCTTCTCAATTCATATGAACTTTCATGAATAGGAAGTTGCCTTTTTATATGTGAGCAGTAGCTTTGATTTAGGACTTTGTAAAGTAGTGTGTCTAAGAAAAAAGTAGCCCTACCAGTCACTGTGAGACATTTGGCATCTGTTAGCATTTGTTAGCACAGTACGGTGGTGGAATGAAGGATCAGCAAGGCTGAATAAATCTACAGGTTTAGATTTCTACTGTAGGTATCTTGTTGGTATTGTATGCTGAATGCAAGACGTACAGGTTCATAGGTTCATAGATGTTTACTAGGCTAACGACACAAGGGCATTTTTAAGCCTAGCCATGCATTCCAAATCTCTAAAACGTTCTGCTACCCTGGATAACTGTAAGCATTGGGCTGGGAGATGTACCATTTGCAGGTTACCTGAGTCCATAGAGACATAGGTGCCAAACCAGGGATGAATTTTTGGTTTCTCATCCAATTTTCCAAGTTGCACTTGAATTGGGTTAATGAGGAACTCTGCTTCACATGGATGGGGAGCCCGTTCCATAGATGGGGTAGTCTCTGGGATACATACACATCACACAGCAGGTCCTATTTATATCACAAGCAAGGCTTTAGTCTTTAGAATGGGTAATTCTGGTGCTATTTGTTGTGTGGATATGTAGGAGGCCCATCAGAGTGGGGTCTGACAATCACTTGTATGCCAGGCATAGATCTCCCGTCAAAAGCCTGTTGGAGACAGAATACAGGGATAGTGCCTTGTATAGGGAGTCCATATTCAAGTCTAGGGATTAATACATTTTTAGCGACAGCTAACCTGGTTTTGTGGGAGAATATGCACAACTTTTAAAGCAAAGTTTAAGTTGTGTTAATACCTTATTGGTTATTACATATATATCAGCAGTAAATGTTAGACGAAGGGCAAGGAACAATCCTAGATATTTTTGCTCAGTAGCATTAGTAATGGTGTTTTCTTCATTATCAGTCATATGAGTGGACACAATATTGGGTAATCTCTGTGATGATGAAAAGACCATTACATTAATTTTGTGAAAGATTATTTTGAGAGAAGAGAGACCAAGTATTGCACAGATAGAAAGCAGCAGATTATACATTTCAGTTTTAATATTTTTAGATGTTGAAAATTTGCTAATTAAGTGATATGATGCTGTTAAACCAAAGTAGACACACCCTGGGAAGGGGACAGGCTTATCAAATGGTGATAGAAATAGATAAGAGAACTAGAAAATCAGTCTCCTTAAGGAAGCACAACCAATTTAAAAAACTGCAACATATTATTTTCTTTTTTGACGTGATAATATGAATGCAAAAAATATAATAGTGATATGATATACATATTAATCTGCAAACCATTATGATAAAAATGTTGAAGTCTACAAGAGTGAGTTTCTGTTTTGGAGAAGAAAGGTTGGAGTAAACAGAGTATGTGGCAAACTAAATAATGTTTTACTTTAGTGCAAGTGTACCATATGGTGTGATCCAGTGCTGTATTACTGATATATACAAGATGTTTTCTGTGCCTTCAGTACAATCACACTGGCAAAATGTGACCACTAACTATAAGATGTGATCCTGCTTTGCAGAAAGGATGAAGAGCAAATATTATTCTGTTGTAAAATTAATGTATTTCTATTTCCTACTCAAAGTATGAATATTTTATTTGTGTTAAGTCATGACTGAGAAGGGTCATTGAACCAGTTCATCTAAATAAATAAGTAAAATAAAATACTATTATGTATAATGATACAAAAACTGTACAAAGGGGAAAAGATATGATAAACACATTCTGAGTGTCTTCTTCTTCTCTTGAATTAATAGCTAGAAAATAGTCAAATATGTATATATATATATATATATATAATATATATATATATAGACATATACATACATATATATATATATATATATATATATATATATATAGACATATACATACATATATATATATATATATATATATATATATATATATATATATACATAGCTCATTTTATTTCCAAAAATATTTATAATACAATAAAAAAAAAATGCCACATGGAAAGTTTGTTTTCATTAGAAAAAATAATTGTACCTCATGTGACACTAATATTATTTTATTTTTTGTCATTTTGTGTAATTCTTAATCTTCTCATGTGTATCTATCTAACTACCTATCTATATCTGATAGTCTATATAGCTACCTGTTTATCTAAGTCTATCAGTCTATATAGCTACCTATTTATGTATCTACCAATCTATCTATCTATCTATCTATCTATCTATCTATCTATCTATCTATCTGTATCTGCCAGTCTATCTATCTATCTATCTATCTATCTATCTATCTATCTATCTATCTATCTATCTCTAGCTATGTCTGTCTATCTATATCTGCCAGTCTATATAGCTACCTATTTCTCTATCTATGTCTATATATCTATTTATCTGTCTATATCTGTCAGTCTATATAGCCACCTATTTGTGTATCTAACCACCCATCTATATATCTGTGTATCTATCTACATTTCTATCTATACATCCATCCATCTAGCTAACTGTCAAGTTGGCTATCTATCTGTAACTATATGTCTGTCTGTATCTGTTTCCTTATATATCAATTTATATATGTTAAGTATGCTTGAATGTATATTAGCAGGCCATGTGAATACCTATCTGCCTGTATCTAATTGTCTGTATCTGTCTACCTTTGAGTGTATATATGAATGTGTGGAAGCAGTTAATTTGATTGAATCACAACTAACTGAACACATTTGATTGAAATCACATTTCACAGAATCTCATTTGACTGAAAACTGTAAAGTGATATGCAACTGTGGAGTTAGTATACTTAAGTAAGGGGTGTGGAGGCAAAGGTGCCCAGTAAAAAGGAAGCTTGTAAGGTATTTATGATTAATAAAGTGTTTCAGTCAAACGTGACTTTAAGGCTTGCTTCTGTTAATGAAGTTGTCTATGAAATATGTTTGTGTGCCACCAGTGATTCACTGCGGGTGTCTTTTCTCCTTTCTTCTTTCTCCCCTGTTTTGTGACTCTGGATATAGTACATTTAAGTAAGGGGGAGGTACAGGGGGCATGTACCCCACAAAAAGCAAGTCTGTAAGATATTTTTGGTGTAGGAAAGTTTTTCAGTCAAATGAGATTCTATGAATTGAGTTTTCAGTCAAATGTATTTGGTCAATTATGATTCAGCAAAATGTGATTGAATGAAATTAACTAAACTTGTACATGTATTTCTATCTATCTATCTATCTATCTATCTATCTATCTATCTATCTATCTATCTATATATCTATCTATCTATCTATCTATCTATCTATCTATCTATCTATCTGCCTCTGTCTATCTATCTATCTATCTATCTATCTATCTATCTATCTATCTATCTATCTATCTATCTATCTATCTGTTTTTTAGCTTTTTGTTTTTTGTCTTCCTCTGCTTTTCTAAAACTCCCTTTTCTTTCTTTTTTCTGTGTCAGTGGATCTATTTTGTTCAGGTTTTCTCTAGGCCTTGACCTCATGTTTCAGTGCAAGCCTCTCACTGTCTGATTGTATTCTGGCTACATAATATATCATGACTAAATACTTATATTTTTCTGTTTTGCATTATTTCAGGTGTCAGGTGGAATCGAGGGACCCAAGGAACAGAAGTCATCCCCAGGTATGGCTCTCAGAGCAGTATTTCTGACAGCATGTATGTCAGTTTGCTCAGTGACTGAACATGTTATTGCTAAGCATTACTTACCAGAGTCTGCCACCTAGATGTTTGTTGTCCTTGTTTTTATTGGTTCACTTGACATGTAATTCTATCCATCCATGTTCCATTACCCAGGTGCATAAAGTCCACCCAAAGAGTGACTATCTTATTAGAGCTTACTAGTAAGTTTATTGACATATATAAGTGTTTGTTGCTAATAACCCAGAAAACATCTGGAAATGTACTCATTCTGGCAGCAGATACATCTATCCCATCTTGGGACTGAACCCCTCAAACTCCTTCTAAATATCACCCTCTTTGGGTAAAGCAAACACTTCCAAAGTGAAAGTATGTACAACATAACTATTCATGTGTTGGTTGATAGTGTTATTTCTCACAGGAAAACATCTATATTCCCACTGTCAATGTATGTTCTCACCTACTCTTAAAACCCAGCAATCTCCAAGCTGTCATTTTTAACAACTGACTTTTCTCCTAATCTGCTTGTACTTCCATTAAGTGTGCCGTTCCTTGGTGATATGGAGAAGACTTCTTGTCTGTAGTTTTTTCCTTTCACCAGCTACCCCTTCCCCACCCCCTAGCAGACTTCATTTTTTGATCAGCAATATTTTACATGCTTCCTGTCAACTCCTAGTTGTTATAACTTAATAGTCTCTCTATAATATATGAAGATTATTTATTTTTATATATGAGGTAGACAAGCGTTTATTTTAGTTATTTTTATTTTTTGTTTAATTTGTTAATCAAGTAGAGTACTGGTCCTACTGGACCTATTTAGTTCTCATCCTGCAATAAACCCAGTAGATAACATGAAATTATATACAGAGTGAATAACACAATGAAATATATACATGTATTATATACAAAGAAAATATTAGAGTTGGCTTGAGAGTATAAACACAATAGGCTTTATATAGAGATTGACTGGCAAAAGTCAATAGATACATGCATTATACACGGAGTGGATATGAGAGCTGGCATGCTGAAAGAATCACCATGAAAACTTAAGAGTCAGTGCAAGCTACATACTGGGAAGAAGGGAAGGAAGAGCTTAAGTTACATGACCAGAGAGAGAGCAGTTGCATTTTCCTTGAGTCTTGTAATGTGCTTTTATTTCTAATTGGGAAATGGGGTAAGAGGAATGATATTTAAAAAAGGAAGGGAGATATTCTCACAGTTTTGTGTGACCAAAGACTAAGAAAGCATGGTTTGTACACTGAATGAAGCCTAGTTTGGCTGGTCAGGAGGAGTGGACCTGAGTGGTTGTATGTTTGTAGTACCCCTGGATAGTTTGGAAGCTAGTGGGGGGAGGGTCGCATTCTTGATATGTTTAAGTACCTGAGAGATGAGAAGAAAGTTACCACATTGTTACACAGGTAGCTAGTTAGCTTTTTCAATGGTTTTGCATTTCTTGAAGAGAGAGCCATGAGTCTGGATATGATGTTTGAGATGGTTTGAACGGCGGATACATTTCTTTTAGAGACTGCAGTAGTCAGACGGACTCAGTTTTCTATAAAATGCGAGTAAGATACCTTTACATGTCATATTTCTGCAGGGTCTGGAAAGAAAAGGGGAGATCTTATTAGCCTAAAACAGGAGACTGTTTATTTTAGTGTGTGTAGTCAATGTGGAAATGGAACTTTAGGAAGAAGTCCAACCAAATTTCTAGGCATTTGAATGTAGTGATATTTTCAGTAGTTTTATTGAGATGATCAAGGATTTGTAGAGGACTGGAGGTAGAAGTGAGCATTTGCCTTGTCCCAGAAAGTATTGTTTTTGTTTTACAGGAGTTAAGCAATAATTATTTATCACTGACCCATTGAATAAGGACATGAAACTCAGCCTGGAGTTCAATTTCAACAGAGGCAATAGAATGGTTGGAGCTGAATAAGACCACGTCATCAGTATAAAACAAGAGGAAAAGGTAAGGTAAGTGAAGAGGGAGTTTGTTAATGTAGATAGAAAAGAGGAGAGGTGTCAGAATAGATACATGGGGGACTCCTTTCTGCAGCAGGACTGATCTAGAGGTTGATGAGTGGAAATTCACTAAGGAGCAGCCTTTGACAGGTACTGTTTGAACCAGGACAGTGTATCATCGCTAAAGCCTATTTCAGTGAGATAGTCTAGGAGAAGTGGGAGATTAACAAGATCAAAGACTCTGGGGAGGTTCATAAAAATGACTCCAGTAATTAGGCCTTTGCCTTTCCAAAACAAATGTGGTCAGCGATTACCCATGTAGCTTTGGATTTAGTGTGTTAGACCACAAGTCATGCTGCATTTGAGAGACAACGTGGTACTGGATAGTGTGCTGAGTAAGTTACAAGTAAAGTAATTTTTTCCAGAACCTTTCTTAGGGTAGGGAAGATAGAAATGGGGAAATGGGACAAACATCTGAGGGAATTGGTGGGATTGCATTTAGCTAATACAAAATTATCCTTCATTTCTGAATGCCAGTACTGCACTGCCATATAATGTACATCTGCTGATTGTGCCACCTAATACCTTATGGGCACCACCTAACGCCTTGTGTCACATACACCACCTAACGCCTTGTGTCAGGGGAACCACCTAACACCTTGTGTCAGGGGCACTGTCTAACATTTTGTATCACGGGCACCACCTATCACCTTGTGTTAGGGGCACCATCTAACTCCTTCCATCAGGGGCACCATCTAACTCCTTCCTTCAGGGGCAATACCTAACACCTTGTGTCAGGGGCAACATGTAACATCCTGTGTCAGGGGCACCACCTAACACCTTGTGTCAGGGGCTGCCACTGCCTTAACCAGCGGCGAGACTCAGGCTGAAAAGCTGATGGAGGGGGTTTGCTAAGTGGGGTGTTATGCTTCTCAGGAGACCTCCAGGTAAATTGTTTTGTTGGACTTATTGAGATGAGCAAAGAGACCAATGTACTTGTGACTGTGAAGACAGACTCAATCTTTCTGTGTTTCAGGTGACTTTGGATGCTGAGTATTGGCTGTTATTGTTCCTCTGAAGATTTGTATTTCTTATGTGGGACTGGCAGAGTTGTTTTTGCCTTACTGCTTTGTTTGGCCTATACACTACATTATTAGGATCATTTCATTGATTTGCGTGTGTTATACAGATATGAAGTTTTGACAAATACAGTGTTTTCAACTGTAGCAACACTGATCAACCCCTGTGATTGGAATGGAAAGACTATAAAGTAATTTTCATATGGTGAATTTATTTTTTTTTGGCTGGGTTAACATAACTCTGAGCGTTTCATTCATGAGTCTTAGGATGTCACATCCTGTTCAGGACTGTAGCTTCTTAGGATCCCATTTGTGAAGTCGACACATAATTTGCAGACAGCAAATTGGACATGTCTGACTTTTTGAATAGCACTTTGATGTAACTGTGTGTCGCAGTAGTAAAACCACTATTTCTTGTAGGGCATTGATCCCTGTCCAACAACTCCCACACCCACTAACTAAAATATACTAACTCCAAGACTGCACAACTAGTGGGCAAAGGAAACAACCAGCTAGGGTGGAAAAAGTACTCACAATATGCTGATCTTGTGGTAAAATTGATAATTATGAAAACATTCGAAGACTTGGGATTAGGAGGACTTTCCAAGATGTCTGCTTGATCCTGAGCACTTTCCTGCCTAAAAAGAAAAGTTTGGAAAATAAGGATTAACTGAATGTTATGAAAAGAAAAAAAAAAAAAAAAGAAAAAAAGAAAATCTACAAGAAAATGTAAATTTTATCTAAGTTTCCTGGAATGCAGACTTCCAATGTTACCTGTTGAAAACTGAAAAACAAGGAAAAGGGAAAATATAGTGCATCAAATGGCCATTTGCATGGACAGACTCGAATTACTAGAATTTTAATGAACGAATGCAGAACTGTAATGAGATGAATTGAATTTGTAAGAGCACAGGGTCAAAAGGGAGACTGTGAGACTCACAGGAGTGAAACAATCTCAGAGGAAGATGTAGTAGACTTTTTTATGATTAGTGAAAAAAAATCAACAAAACAAAAGAACTGAATCTTCTAGAGAATCTGGACTTTGGAATGGACAGGTTATACAGGACTGACAAAAAACAGGGGGTGCAAGGAGAGCCAAGGTGTGTAGTATGTAAGCTATTTTCCTACACTGCAAAGGAATGGATTGTAAAGAATGTCTGTCATCATCATCATCATCTTCACCCCCACTTTCCTCATTTTCTACATGTGGTCAGAGTGTTGCCTCAGCTGGCACTACCTCTTTTGATTCAAGTCCATTTTCATACCATCTTACTGCCTCAGGTTTTCTCTCACACTCTCCATCCATTTCTTTTCGGGATGTCCTTGTTTTTTCTTGCATTATTCCTGTCTCTGCCAAATCATTTTCATGAAATTGTCTTCTGCTGCCCTGCATTTGTGCCTGAACCATGGTAATCTGTTCTCTTTGACCTTCTCTGCAGTTGGTGCTACATTGGCTTTTGCTATACTGTCATCATTCCCTTGCCTGTTCAACATTGTGCATCCAGCTCATGCACTTCATCTCCATCACCTCTAACATCTTCATCTGCTCTGCTTTCATTGCCCAGGTTTCTGTCTCATAAAGAAATACTGGTCACACCACTGTTTTGTGCACCACACTTTTCAGCTTCTTTGGCATTCTTCTGTCATACACTATCTCTGACACTGTGCGCCAGTTGGCTACAACCCCTCTGATTCTAGCTTTGACCTCGTCTTTCAGACTTCCCTTCTCCTCAACCACACCTGATTCTAGCTTTGACCTTGTCTTTCAGACTTCCCTTCTCCTCAACCACACCTCCCAGATACTTGAAGCTGTTAATCTGTTCCACTATTTCCCTTATATCTCAGTTTCAGCTTCTTCTGATTCTTCTATTTGTTGGCATTACACCTGACTTACCTGTAGTCAGTTTCCTCCCACGAGCCTAAAGTTTTGCTTTCCATTCCTCTATCATTTGCTTGTAATGTCACATCATCTGCATACAGCAACTTTGCTGATAAATGTCCTATCCAACTTGTTTGCTAACATGGGCCATCAGTAGTATGATAGCTGTGGGCTCAGAACTGAACCTGACACACACCCACTCCTACCCCCCCTCCCACTCAGAACCCTTCTGTGAGCCCAAACTGTTCATACTTGAGTCACTGAGTCCTTTGTACATAGCCTGCATTAATTCTACCAATGTTTCTGGGAATTTGAATCATTGCAGGACTGTCCAAATCAGATTTCACAGGACCTTGTCATGTTTTTACAAGTCCAGATGAACTGTGAATTAGATATCTTTTTATTAGTTTTGTACAGATGAAGTGAATTTAGATCAAATCACATATGCTCAGTTATGTATACTAAAACATGTGGAAGGTTATACCAGTAAAAATAGCTTGGTTACAACAAATGCCAGAGTATACTGGAGGCAGTGGTAAAGGAGAATAAAGTTAGTGTTCTTCGTTATACGGTGCTCTTCTATTTCACATTATATAGGAGGAACTACTAGAAAGCTCAGGAACAGAATTCAAGAACACATTAGCTGTATTGTGAAAAATAAATTTGAAAATCGTATAGCCAAACATCCAGAAGTGCATGATAACAGTTGCAGACTCTTTTGAACATTGCATTGAGGAGCAAGTAAAATGTGATATATGATGCAGGAAATCTTTAGAACTGCTTTTAAGACAAAAATATTCTGCCTATCTACAAGTCTAATACTCTTAAACCATTTGGTCTCAATCAGGAACTAGATTAGAAACTAATTATTTCAATTGATTTTGTTTTAGGTCATTGTACTGCTAGTTGTTTTAATCTTAATGTAGCAGTAGTAGCAGCAGCAGCAGTAGTAGTAGTAGTAGTAGTAGTAGTAGTAGTAGTAATAGTGTATCCGCGGTGGTGGTGCTGCGGTAGCGTTGTCGCCTCACAGTAAGAAGCTGTCCGGTTTGATTCTCAGCTAGATCGTCTTCTGCGTGACGATATGCGTGAATGGGCGTACCTTCGTTGAAAGTTGTGCGTCAGGGCTGGCAACTCAGCATGTAAAAATCAACTGCCAATCATTAGCAGACCGGAGTTCCACTGTGGCGACCCCTAACCGGGAAAAGCCGGGAGACACAGTAGTAGTAGTAATAGTATTTAGTTAGTTAATTACTATTTGTTCACTGGGTAAGATGACTGCTCTATTGTCCCTTTTCAGGCACAATATGCGAATACACTGTTGTACGCTAAAAACAAATCACAAATTTAATAGTAAAGCTTTCGGGCTAACACCCTTCATCAGTACATAGATTCAAATTCATTACAAGAACTTTTAAATAGGGTAAGAATTAAGACACATGATCCAGCCAGCCAAACGAAACACTCCATCAATTAAATATTTTAGGGAAAGCCTCCTAAGTAAAACTTTTCTAAAAATGTATATATTATTTATAATCCACATATAAGAAATCATTTGCATACTTAAAATACATATGTATTTATATATCTACATACTGTATAATTCATAAAATGAAATTAAATATAAAATATATTCAATAAAATTTCATTAAATACAAGCCCTTAAATAAATATTAATTAATATAAATAAATTAATATAAATGTATTAGAAAGGAAAAAGGATGTCATTAGGTATGTGACAACATGTAACGCCTATACTAAAGATATCTGTCTTTATATAAATTATAATCAAGTTATAATCTTTCTATCTCCATGGTGGTGGTGCTGCAGTAGCGTTGTCACCTCACAGTAAGACGCTGTCCGGTTTGATTCTTAGCTAGAGCGTCTTCTGCGTAGAGACATGTGTGAATGGGCGTATCTTTGTTGAAGGTTGTGTGTCAGACCTGGCAAGCTGGTACATAAAAATCAACTGCCAATCATTAGCGGACCGGAGTTCTGCTGTGGCGACCCCTAACCGGGAAAAGCCGAAAGGCACAAACAATAATTTATATAAATGTTTTATATATATCTATATACAGATATAATGATATACCTAAATTTCTATCTATCTATATATGTCGACTTAATATTAGTGACTCTATAGTAGGTCAACATCTATTAAGTTGACAAAATTTCATGGACTAAACAAATGGTCAATAACACAATATTTTGGGTAGTGGAATATGCTCTTTCCCTGATATTGTGCGATCTCAGAGTTAGTATATATGCAAAAATTATGTTTTATTTTAAGTTTTTTAGTTTATATTTTGCATGTACTAAGATTGTTGTTAGGTACAGGAGTAGTAGCATGTCAACATTTGCAAAGTCATCCTATTCTGGTTGACTTAATGATCGTTGATGTTTGGGTGGTTTGTTAAATTTCAGTACACCTACATATCTGTATACAGACATATCTCTATATGTATATATATATATATATATATATATATATATATATATATATATATATATGTATGTGTATATATATATATATATATATAAAGAAGAAGAAAAATAAAAGTCCTCCAGAGGTATAAATGCACTGCCAGTCAAAACCACAAACGTGGTTATTAAAACAAGTATTGTAAAATACTGGTAGAGCAAACCAAGGCACAGTGACAGCGTAGATAGCATAAAAACGTTTTATTTGTGGGAGCGCTTTCACGGCTTAACCTGCCACTTCATCACACATTTTGAAAAACATTTTGAGTGTTACATTTAAAGAACTCTTAGCCAATAGTAGCACAGTTACAATCATTATCTAATTAGTCAATTAAAGAGATAGGCAATATATGAAAAAGCTATAAAATGATAAATAAACCTACCTAAATCTACTTACAATTCACTCAGAAATAACAAGAACAACAGAAACATCTCGTGTATAATATGTGACATCTCATAAGAACATCTTATATAAAACCTTTATCATTTAAATATCCTATTTTTTTAAAATGGGCTTAATGCAAATTTTGTTATTTAACCCTTTACCGTTGTTACCTCTCATTCTAATGATCCACCTTAATTCTACGGATTCCACTTTATTTTCAATGTCACCCCTACGAATATTTTCATGGATAATCTCCAAAACCATAAATTTAAAACTATGTGATGCATCATGTGTTGCAATATTTTTAGCCAGGGCATTGGTGCATATAGAATTATTTGTACAATATATATGTTCTCTTATTCTGTCGCGAAGATGACAATCTGTTTTGCCTATATAGAAACTATTACAGGCTTGACAAATAGCTAAATAAACTAGATGTGTAGTATTACAATCAGCCTGAACCTGAAAATGTAAAAGTTTTCCTGTATCAGGATGCAGAAATTCACTCGAAGTATCAATACATTTACACCAACTGCAGTTCTTACAAGGTAAGGTACCATTTACATTGTTTGGACCAATGTTCAAAACATCTTTAGGAAAACACAATAATCTTTTTAAATTCTTTCTGTTTTTATATGTAAAACTGGGTTTTTTACCCACAATTGAGATTACTTCTTGGTCAGTAGTAAGTATAGACCAATTATTTTTTATAACTTCTTCAATACTGCGAATGTTTCCAGAGTGGGTAAGAGGCATCCTTACTGAACCCTTGATTCTATCAACCTGTAAGGAATTAGTCCGGGGTCCATCAGAAAAATATGGTTTTCCTTCATTCTTACGAGACTGTATTACCTTTTTTAAAATGGTATCCACTTTTCCTCTATCATATCCCCGTTGAGAGAGAAGCAGTTTCTGTAGTGAAATCTGCATCACTGGCATTTAATCTAGATGCCCGAAGGCCTTGGCTCTTAATAATATTGCGATAAATATGAGGTGGATGCATTCTCTTTCTCTGAAGATAATTATTACAATAACAGCTCTTTCTATATATTTTAGTAGAAAATGAGCTGTCAGATGGTTTAGTCTCCCACCTAGTTGGGTTTTACCAAATAATGTAAAACAAAACCAGACAGCAGAAAACCAAATTAAGTGGGGGGCTACCCCCCACACCCCTCCTAATGATATATACTAACACCAGGATCACACTACAGTGGGAAAAGGACATATACCTTTGACTTAGAGTGCTAATTGTCAGTGAAATGAGTTTTTGGTGAAATGAACTTTAGGTGATTTGGTCTCAGTGAAATGAGTGTCAGTGAAATGGTCTTTCAGTGAAGTGATACGAATCTATATATATATATATATATATATATATGTGTGTGTATGTATGTATATATACACACACATACACGTACATATCTGCATTGATATATATATATATATATATATATATATATATATATATATATATATATATATATATCTATGTAGAGATGGCTATATATATATATATATGTTGTTGTGTCTTTCGGCTTATCCCGGTGTTAGGGGTCGCCACAGCGGAACTCCGGTCCACTAATGTTTGGGAGTGGATTTTTACGTGCTGAGTTACCAGCTCTGACGAACAACCTTCAACGAAGGCACGCCCATTCACACATGCCTCCACACAGAAGACACTCTAACTGAGAACTGAACGCGACGTCTTGCTGTGAGGTGACAACGCTACCGCAGCACCACTACCGCGGGGAGATATATATATATATATATATATATATATATATATATATATATATATATATATACAGATAGATAGCTAGACTGATATAGATACATATATATAAATACAGATATTTTATATATATATATATATATATATATATATATATATATATATATATATATATATATATGGTTTCCCCGGACATGTATTCTTTTTCAGCTCATGTTCATGTCCAGGTGGTTTTTGAAAATTCTGCAGTTACAAATTGCAGAATTTTCATAAACTAGATGTCCCTATTTCAGCGGGATTGTCCCGGGATCGGCAGTCCGATCCTGAGTCCCGAACTGCCAGTTACAGTCCCGGCAAAACAGCCTCTGCTTTGTTTTTTTTTTTTTTTTTTTGATTGGCCTGTATACTGGTATACCATCCAATCAAAAAATTGCAAAATGGAGCTCTGTTCAATGCAGAACTGCTTGATGTTCCACATTGAACAGAAGAGGGTCCACTGTGCGAGTTTTTGATTGGCTTGTATACCGGCATACGGACCAATCAAAAATCGCCATACACGGAGCTACTTGTCTTTAATGCGGAACTGCGATGTTCCGCATTAAAGACTAAAGACCAGCGCATACTTTTTTGTCCTCTTTTTTTGTATAACCAAATATGGTAACCCTATATATATATATATATATATATATATATATATATATATATATATATATATATATATCTATATATGCACTCATGATTTTCTGGTCTTACACTCTCTTGAAGACTTTGGTTGACACTAGGAATGTTGAAGTGTTAATAATAATTCAGATGATTTTGATGTCATTTATTTATTTATTCATTCATATATTATAGAAAGGAAGACTACCTGTTAACCAGGTAAGAGTCTATTGACCCTTTTCTATCCTATAGTTACACACTTTGTAAATTAGAGATGACTATACAAAAGGATGACTATACAAAACATTTTAATGAATAGCTATATTACAATCAAAAAAGTCTTTCAGTTTTTCCCGGTTAGGGGTCGCCACAGTGGAACTCCAGTCCGCTCATGATTGGCAGTGGATTTTACGGTGCCGAGTTGCCAGCCTGATGCCCAACCTTCAATGAAGGCATGCTCATTCACTCCCACACCTACCTGCATGTCTTTAATGTCACTTGACCGGGGGGAGGACATGCAGACTCCACACAGAAGGCGCTCCAGCTGAGAATCAAACGGGAGAACCTCTTGCTGTGAGGCGACAATGCTAATCGCTGCACCACCGCAGCTGTATTACAATCAAAATAAGAATGAAATGTAATACGTAGGCATTTATTGCCTGATGCTGAAAACCAGGCATGTCTTGGGGAGGGGCAGAAAGAATTTCTTTTTAGGATGATATCCAGAAAAAAATGGGGGGCAATTGCTGAGGTGTCCTACATATTTTTGGGCAGAAAAAAATGGATAAAATGCCTGAATAGAATACAAGAAGGGACAGAGAGAATAGACATTTTGGGAGAAAACCCACAAATCATTTATAAGAAAGCAAAATAATTTAAAGCATTATTTAATAAAAACAACTATTAAATCAATAAACCAAAGAAACAAAAAAGACTAAACAAAACATCTGGCAATTCCTAAACAAAACATCTGGCAATTCCTAATTAGAAGGAACAGTTTTATTAGAAAGGCATGTTTTCAGATAAAATATTTTCTTCTAGACATCGAACGTTGCAAGGAATGCCCAGCATATTATAGGTAGATTCATGTACAGCGCCCTATATGAGGTCCAAGGAATGCAAGTTCATGCAATCAGCCTGTGTTGATGAGGCATTGCCTGGATGTCACCAGAGATACTTTGATTATCCTACATTTACTGAGTTCACCTAACGGTGTGCAGTGCATTTTAACAACAATCGAACAATTGAGATCAGGATAATTCCATGTGGACTGTTTATGAATGGACCCAGCTATATCATGCCTCTGAATCCATAAGTGTTCACCTTAAAAATATATTATGTTTGGGTCTTTGATAGGCAAGAAAAGGCAAAGTCAACCAGAGGTCACTGACAACAAATAATCCTCTGTTAAATATATCACTTGCTAGATAATGATATCTAACTTAATAAAGTGATGAGAGGTACTATAAATTGATTTTTGAAATACATTGCACATAAAGTATAAAGAATCACCATTACTACACACTGCAGCTATTTAGAAGCTAAGATGCCAACATGGTAAAGCTGTTATTACAATAAACAGAGTCAAAAGCTAATTCAAATATACAACTGAATGTTGGTTAAGTAAGAACACGTGACTAAAGTTAAAAGTAACTACTAATAATCAGGTAAACATCAGAAAACCAGACTGCACTGCAGGAATTATCATGTTTCACTTCTGCCACCTAAACTTTGGGAATCTCCCGCTCTGTGATACTAAAAATCTACATATTATGAATTTCAGAGCAAGAATTGCACAGCCTTGTAGATAGACTGACTAACTTGCACCACAGACAATCTCACAAATTTCATACGTCTATATGGGTTCTTCTTGTTAATACAATCCCCAGCTAGAGTTGACAGAAAAACTAACAAACATTCGATACTAGATTGGATACTACTCAATAAACCGTCACTCACCTATCACTCAGGTTTCCTCCCTGATAGTATTAGCAACCACCTACATGGTCAGACAATATTTACATGTTCCCCAAAACCCAAAAACACTACTTATAGACAAACATGCAACAAAAAAATTTCACCTGAAATATTCTTATCTACCCTACAGCAATGTGACTGGACCCCTCTAACATCACTCCCACTGGATGCTGCCGTATCATACTTAAATAATATGTTTCTAGATATTTTGAACAGCCTACCACCTCCTAGAACTTATAGAATGAAGGCAAACTATGCTGCTTGGCTAACAAATGAAATCTTACTTAAAACCAAGGACAAAGCTTTGGCAGAATACCAGTCCAACAAAAACAAAACCACCCTAGATTCTTATTGAGCACTAAGAATCAAAGACGAGAAACAGGTCAAAAATGACAAAAAATACTATTACATTGCAACCCAACAAAAATATTAAAATAAATCCGAAAAAATTCTAGACTTCTATAAATCAACTAATACAACACACCACACTAAAATCAAACCCACCCAAGTAGGATGCTTCAGTCCCCACACCCGCCCTAACTATATATACCAACTCTGAGATCACAGTATGGTGGGGAAAAGGACAAAGTTGTGGTGTTGCCCAATTGGTTACTTACCCTGTAAAAAATTTTGATGTTCACTGAAGCTAGTTTTGATGGATAAGGGTTGATGAATAAGCCGTGGATGGATGAAGATTTATACGATCTAATATAGACCCAAAAACTTACAGTGAGGTATATTACAATGACATTCATTGTATTATTGCCTAAGTTTTGGCTCCTCCACATGGAGCTCATCAGGGTGATGAAATCATAAGTCATCATATGCATGCTTAAAATGTTCCCCTGTTCCGTTATGCCTGTGGTTGAGATTAACACCTTAGCTGAGTCATACCAGGCAACATCCTTACAAAATGGACAGCATAGGAGTCCAGTAGCCACTGCCTGAAATTTCCATGAAGAAGATGGAGCCTTATCTTTCTCTCTTTCATGTACTGCACAGGCTGCCTCTGCTGGAAACCTACAAAGGTAGACAGCACCAAGTGACTGTCCTCAGAAAATAGTGGCAAATCCCCATGGAGTAAAATAGTATCTGTGAACCACACATATAATGTGGTTTCTAAGTAGTGGGTAGTACAGCTTGTAGCTGCGAAAAAGCATGAAGAGATGTGCATACTCATACAAATCCCTTATGTGTGGACAGTCATGAGATGACTCTAGGTGAGTATAAGCACCATGGAACATCTTTTGCCACTGGTGCATGGCAACAAAATAAAGTGGTTCATATGCCTTTTCATAACTCTCTTCATTTGCATACTTTCTGCACAAACAGGTATAAACCTTCATAGTTAGAATATGTGGTGCCCTTTTGGATGTCTACTTGAACAGATTTGGAGAGATACTTTGCAAAAGTAAACAGCAGTGATGAACTGCTGTATTTTCTAAACTTATAGGCAGCTCTGAGAAGATACACTCTCTGCATGAGTGCAGCAAGCTGCTGTTGTCTTCCTTCCTATGGATTTGCATTCTTGCACGTATATGCCTTTTGCATAAGCCTAGCAATAACAAAATGTGTACGTGCATGTGTTGTGCTTACTTATATTGTACTGACAACAGTGTGGCTTATGTTGTCATGACAATTTGTCTTTCTACATGACGGTCACAACCTATGGAGATGATAGTCTCTGTCTAAATTATGTGGAAGCCTATGGTGTTGGCCATAACAATATTATGCCTAAAAATGTGCAAACCTCCCACCATTCTACTGTGTAACTGTGTCACTTGTGTTTCCTCAAATGACTCCCAGTGGTGGCACTAGGGGTGAGTGTGCTCCCATCTATGGCCTTTCTACACATTGCTGATTTAACAAGATAGTCACTAACAGCATCCAGCGAACCAGCAAGGTTGAAGGAATCCACACTTCAGCAGTAAATTCCAACTATTTTATTAGAATTAAAAGGAGGTTAGCACTTTCATAGTAAGTCATACTACTTCAGACCATATCCATTCTAAGTCTGCAATACAATACATACTCTGTCATTAAGTAAGAACCAATCAATTACAAGCACAATTACTGTGATTACCATAATTAATTGATAAAAATTCAAACCTATTCTAATTGACCTATACATATTTTTTTTTTTTTTTAACATTCTCTTTATTGATTTTTAAAGAAAAAAAATATATATATTTACAATTCTTAATCACAGAACGAACATACAAACTACATAAAAAAATAACTATATACAAGTCTCATCTATATCATAAACATATATTTTTTTACTAACTTATAAATACATATCGCCTAAAATATAATAAAAAATAATAAAAACATCAAATTTATATGTTCACCAAAAGTATTCTGTTATGGCTTAATAAAAAACACCAGATTTACATGTTCTCAAAAACATTTCTTAAAACCTAGTTATTTAGGCAGTTTCCTGTTTTTCAAAATGGGCTTCAGGGGGATTCTCTCATTCAGTCCTTTTCCTCTGTCTGCCCTCAGTCTGATTATCCACCTGGTTTCAGAAGTCTCAGTCTGATTTATTATATCTCCCCCTCTTTCGTTCTCCCAGATCTTCTCTGCCACTAAAAATCTAAAAGTGTGTGTAGGTACCATCTTATCTACATGCTTGGCTAAAGCATTTGTTAAAGTTAGATTCCTTATACTCAACAAGTGTTCTCTGATTCTGAGTCTTAATTTGCTATTAGTTTTGCCTATGTAAAAAGCTGAGCAGGCATTACATATGGCCATATATATCAAATTCTGTGTATTACAGTCAGCTGTCACTTTGAATACAGCCTCTGTTCCTAAATCAGGATGTATAAACTTATTTGATGTATCTATATATTCACATTGATTACAGTTGTCACACTTAAAAGTCCCTTTCCTACTTGTTTCTCCATTATATTGTGTGTCCATTTTAGGGTAACACAATATTCTTTTCAAAGATTTTTTATTTTTAAAGACAGAGCTAGGTTTGTCCCCTATTATGTCCCTTATCTCTGGATAGTGAGTTAGTATTGGCCAGTGCTTTCTAATAACATCTGTTATAATCTTGGTCTCACTTGAATAGTACATTGGTACTCGTATTATTGCTTTTTTATCTTCCTTGTTGTCTTTAGTTTTTATCCTTTTACTTGAAAAGTATGGCTTCCCTATATCTCCCCTTAGTTTATGGATGTTACTTAACAGTTGGGTATCTGACTCGCCATAACCTCTTTCTTTGAGCCTTTCCTTGAATTCTTCTAACTCATTCTCAAATTCCTCCTCCTTTGGTGTTAACCTTGACACCCTTAGAGCTTGCCCCTTAACTATATTCTTAAATATATGTTGCGGGTGCATGCTCTTTTTATGTAATAGGGTGTTTTTATGACGTGCTTTTCTGTATATTTTAGTTGAAAATCTATACAAATAATATTTGTTAACCTTAATATCTAAAACTTCTATCTCATTATTAGAACTTTTAAGGTCAAATTTAAGGAAAGTGGTAATGTTGTTGATGTCTTCATGAAATAATTCTAAATCTTCATGTTTCCCTTGCCATAACAAAAAACTGGTCGTCCACAAAATGCCTGTAAAATACTACCTGCCTCCATTTGCCACTGTTAAAGATTACCTCATTTTCCCATACTGACATAACTAAGTTGGCATAGCTGTTAGCTGTTGGGGTGCCCATTGCAACACCATTCCTTTGCAGGTATAACATGTGGTCAAACATCATTATATTGTTGTTTAGTACCAGATCCATTAAGAAACAAAGAACATTAATACTGTTTGCATCATAATTCTTATCTAAAACGAGACGTTGTCTCAAAGCTTCAGCCCCGTCTTCATTCGGGATGGAGGTAAATAATGAGCACACATCTAGTGTTACCATAAGATATTCATTAATATTATCACTCCCCTGTACAAATTCAAATAAATCTTCCAAGAATTGCTTCTAATCCCTTAATATATGATTTTTCCTATCAACTATTGGCCTTAATTTTTTCTCTCTCTATATATATAGAGATAGGTTCTGTAGACCAGTTTCTGCCTGAGACTATAGGTCTTAATGGGGGTAGTATCGGATGTTTATGCACTTTAGGTATTCCATGGATACTTGGAATCAATGGTGTGGAGACTTTAAAATAATTATACAAATCTAAGGTAATCTCATTAGTCAAGAAGCTGCCGTATAAAGCTTCATCTAGTCTCTTCAACATTGTATCGATTCTTTACTTATACGTTTATATACCATTTCGTCATTTAACATTTCTTTCATTGTTAGTGTTTACAACTATTTTGTTTTTTGTTTAATGCTTCAAAAATTTCTTCTTCACACAAACTAATAAATACATCCATTACTGCAGGGGTTCCCAAAGTGTGCGCTGTGGCATCCTAGGGAGCCGGTGGCTTCCTCGCAGGGGTACCACAAACTAATAAGCTTAGCCGCAAAATAAACCACAAACTAATAAGCTTAGTTACTAAGCTTATTAGTTTGCAGTTTATTTTGTGGCCGCGCTAAAGGTTATAGGCTACACAGTAGTAGAGCAGCTAACCAGGAGATAAATATTTAAGGACATTGGACTTTGCCGCAGTACAGAATAACACCTGTGAGGAACCAGGCTAAAGTTAATAGTAAAAGTCACAGTGCTCGCTACACTGGTTAATTCTTAAAAGAGTTGAAAGCTGTAAATCCACATTACTTCGTACAACCGGACTGAGCTGTAATAAACCCCAAGACAGAGAGAAGTTAAGTTCACTTGCATCACAGTAGTACACATACCACAAACACGCACACACATACCTTAAATCCAGCTCTGCTATACATGCCATATATCTCAGCTTTCAACTTCTTTGCTCAAGAATTCTGGACAAAGTCAAAAATAATGGGATAAAGTACCCAAATCAATGGCATTTTAAGTAGTACTCTAATTTGTTTAAAATTACTTTAACATATTTTGCATCAACATTCAATTTCCGAAGAAAAAGATGTAAGCAACTGTATAATGACTGGCATTGACTGAATGTAATCCTAAGTAACTTACTAAAAAATGAACATTTTATAACGGACAGGACAAAAATGTGAGGCAAAACTGGAAACGTTCTGCAAAATCAGAGCCACTCCAGTAGATCCCACACACACTCAATCCATTTGAGTCACCTAATGTTTGTGCACAAGCCTAACTTGAATGATGCATTCCTCATTCACAGACCGACAGGGCAATCCGTGTACATAATTAAGGTTCTATGAGGTGTGCTCTGATAATTTGATTATATATAAAACTGCAGCAAATGCAAGAAGGCACAAACACCAAGTTAAGCATGCAGCATGCTTTATTTGCGTTAATGCCATCAATAAATATATTTATATATTTAAACACATTTAAAAGCAAAATTAATATTTATATCAGATAGCACCTCACACAGCACAGTCCTGTTTCAGCAATAGTTTACTTTTAAAACAATTAAGTGAAAGTTTGCAGTCTACTGTGTATTGCTAATGCTAAACTAGCTGCACTTCATTTCGGTTCCGCCAAGTACATGAATATCCAGTTCCTCACCTCTGTGTCCGAGACGAGGGTAGATAGATGCTTAAGATCCATCTGTTACAACTCTAGCAGCATAGCTTCCTTCACCTTTCTACATTTCAAGTCTTTAATGATTGCTTTTATACTGCAACCCAGGGGAGCTGGACTCCCCAGCCCACATTTCTGTAAACACAACATTATATTAAAGGATGATAGAATTACTTACTGTGACAAAATCACAAACACACACCAGGTGCACAACCATTGCTTGCTATTTTTGGAAAGCGCGTGTCTATAAGTAGTTCTCCAGCAAGCCCCATACAGTTTGTCGGGGGGGGGGCGGGACAAAGTGGACACTGAAGTGAGTGACCCTTTAAGTTAAAAATACCTGGGTAAGTCTCGGCAGCAGGGTTCTCCTCTTTGCCTCCTGCCCCAGTAGCTGCTGCTAGGCTGCACAGCTGGAGATTATCTTTTTCTGTAGTCGTGCTCTGGCTGGGCTTTGATTACTGCAGGAATGGTGTTCCCTATCTTTTTGTTATCCTGTTTTGAGGTAAATGCAACTGCTCCTACCGACTGTCCTATCATACCTCTCAACCTGTTTGTATGGCATATCTGGGGATTTATTTCTGTTCTGTCCACGTGGGTGCCACACTACCCCAGACCCCCACTGCCCTGCATGACATACATTTATTAATTGGTGTAGTGAAGCCTAGACATTTTGAACATGAATGTGAAGGTCTAATCATATCTCCAAAATGTTTCAAGAATCTGTGACTAATCAGGGACAAAGGATCAAAATCATGGACTATGTAAATGCTGGCGCTGATCATTAAAAAAAAAGTTGATAGCATTTGAGGCATACCTCTCAACTGTCCAGATTTTTGCCTCTTATTTTTTAGTCTGCTTGTCATAAAATTTGTGGTTTTTCTGGAAAATCATAGAGAATTGAAGTCACTAAATAATTATAAATGACAGTCATTTGAGTTTCAGACTTCATACCCTTCAGAAAATATATAATAATGCAAAATCTGTCATTCTGGCAACATTTTAAGTTTATAGGAGCAATATTTTAAGTCTGTCTCTATTTTTGGGCCTTTGTTGTCCCATTCTTTCTGGCTTTGTCCAGATTTTTTGTATTGAGAGGTTGAGAGACATTCATATTACTGTTTATTTTTCAAGCACATGAATGCATTTATGCCTAATGTCTCATTATTTAGTGAGTACATTATCAAACTTTTTGTTAGGAAATCACATACTGTACGAAAGACAGAGCAAAACTTAGAAGGAAAATCGGTCACTGTATAGATATATAAGTCTCATGTAAACACTCTTGCTGTTGTCAGACTAATATTTGTTAATCATCAGAAGTATACCTCTCAACTGACAAGTTTTTCACAGACTTTCCATATTTTTCGCTCATATTTTTGCATGTTCCTCATAAAATTCATGGTTTTCGGGCAAATCACTGAAAACTGAAGTTACTAAATAATGACGAGACTTTTGAGTTTCAGAATTCCTACCCTTCATAAAATGCATGCTAACACAAAATATTTTATTTTAACAATGTTCTAAGTTTATAAGAGCAATATTTAAAATGTGTGCCAAATTTTGGACCTTTGTCCCTCCCATTATTTTTGGCTTTGTCCAGATTTCTTGCATTAAGTCTTATTGACATTTTAAAAAGTATCGAGCAAAAATCCAACATGGAGAAGGAAATGAGAGTGGCTGTGTCAAGTTTGATTCCAAGATTTGAGAAAATGTGCAGCGTTCAATATGCTCATCCATCCCACTAATTATAATTAGTTGAATTTGTCCAATTACATGTTTTTGTGATCTTAAATACCTGTGTTATTAATTTGTTCAATTACAATTACATTGTTTGTGATCTTAAATACGTGTGTTATTTATTTTTACCTAACTAACCCTTTTAATTAAAAAAAAATTATTATTTCGCAAAGTATACTTGCTAGAATTTGATGGGGGGGGGGGGGGCGTCTTGGGAAAACCTGGATTCAACAAGGGAGCCAAGAATCGAAAAAGTTTGGGAACCACTGCATTACTGGATGATTCGGTGGCAGGAACACGCTAGGTTTTTTAAAACTCTTATGACCTTCTAAGTCATTATTTTTAAACAACATTTTAAGCAACACATTTCTACTAAATAGTCTCAAGTCTACTATGGTATCAGTTACCTCAAGGTTGAAGGAATCCACACTTCAGTAGTAAAATCCAACTATTTTATTAGAATTAAAAGGAGGTTAGCACTTTCATATAAATCATACTACTTCAGACCATATCCCTTCTAAGTCTGCAATACAATACATACTCTGTCATTAAGTAAGAACCAATTACAAGCACAATTACTGCGATTACCATAATTAATTGATAAATTGAATCAAACCATCCAGTAATGGATGCATTTATTAGTTTGTTTGAAGAAGAATTTTTTGAAGCATTAAACAAAAAACAAAATAGTTGTAAACACTATACTATGACAAAAAAGGAATATGAAGCAATGGAAGGTTTACAATCTGATGGGAATATAGTTATCAAACTGGCAGATAAGGGGGGCCCAGTAGTGATAATGGATAGTACATACTATCAAAACACAATGAAAGAAACGTTAAATGACGAAATGATATCTGAACCTATAAGTAATGAAAGAATGGATACAATGTTAAATGACGAAATCATATCTGAACCTATAAGTAATGAAAGAATGGATACAATGTTGAAGAGACTAGATGAAGCTTTATACGACAGCTTCTTGAATAATGAGATTACCTTAGATTTGTATAATTAAAGTCTGCAATTCTGTTTTCATAGCTAGCTTTAGAGGATTTGATGAGGGATCTCAACTTTTTGTTGAGGCTGATAAGGGAGTTTTTCCAGTTTTGGGATTTCACCTTATTCCACATCAGTTTCCTCCATTTGTTGTAGAGTTTGTTTATGGCAGGAGACCACCAGATTGGCTTCCTGGTTTTGGAGGAGACGCCTTGGTTCTATTGGGTATGTCGAGATCCATGCATTTGTGTATGTGTTCGTACAGTGCATTGGTGTATGATTCGGCGGTCATGCAACTATTCTTCATTTGCATGGGTGCCATGAGGTTAGCCACCTCTGTTTTTAGGACCCCAAAGTTAGCTTTGGAGAGGTTTTTCATGGTGGTTACCTTTGCGGAGGGGGGATGTGGATTTCCAAGGTGATTAGTTTGTGGTTGGATCTAACCAGGGAGGTGTTGACTATTGGTGTAAAGCAATGGTTGCCCTTGTTAGTAATGACCAGGTCAAGGATGTTGCTACCTCTAGTGGGGTAAGAACGAGCTGGTCCAGGGCATTGGAATTAATGAATTCCAGGAAACGATGGGCAAGTGCATTGGTACATGAATACTTCTCCCAGTTAATGGAGGGGTAGTTGAAGCCACCCAGTATGAGAATGTTAGGTTGGACCCTAATATTCTCCAGAGTGCTTAGGAACATGGAGTGTGAGTTCTGGGACATGGTTGGGGACCTATAGCAGGCTATGACCTGAATCGCTGTCTTACCCAGTGTTAGCTGCATCTAAAGTATCTCTGATGCATTATTTTGGGCTACCAGTCTGGAGGTGTGCGCATCCTTTATGAATATGGAAACACCATCACCTTTGGAGCTTCGGTCCAAGTTCTGGGGCTGAAAAGTGTGGAATGAGTTATAGCCTGGTAGTGCAGGGGTGCCTTCTGTTGCCTTGAACCAGGTCTCTGTTACAGCACAGATGTCAATGTTCTGCATTTTAAGGTGTGCTTCAAGCAAGTGCATTTTGAGATTTAGACTTCTAGTATTTAGCAGTTTGACCCTCAGATTTCATTTGGTTGTAGCTGTTATGGTGGTAATTTGGTCTTTGGAACACCACCTTAAAAGGCACTATATGGCTGGCAAGAGCCTTGGCCAGTATCCGGAAGCCCAGGGGTGACAGATGCAGGCCATCTCTAGCAAAGCATCAAGGCCTGTCAATCATGTCATCTCAGGCAGACAGATACTGGATCCCCTTAGAATGACACCAGAAACTAGCCAATTGTTGAAATCAATCATAGGTTCATAGGTAAGTACTAGGCTATCTGCCCAAGTGCATTTATAAGCCTAGCCAGAATGTGTTGGCTTTTGCCACCCCCTTAGATTAGTTCCCTATGCCTCTGTCCAGCAGAACCTTTAGTTCCCTGCACCACTGTCCAGCAGAGCCACTGCAGTGATCCCCGGGGTAAATTTTCTGTTTCCCATCCACCCGTCAAGGTTTCTCTTGAAGAGTGTTAGTGAGTTAGCATCATTTTGTGCTTGTACTGTGGTATCATTCTGGGTGATGGTAGGATGCTGCTCAGGGCTATGGTCATACCCTCCTGGGCTACATAATCCGAGAGCTCCTCCATGTCTCTTTTCATGTAGTCCAGGAAGGTACGTCTCCAGTCATTCACACCAACATGTACAATGACAAAGTCATATTTGTACCTGTTGTTAAGAGACCTGAGTGTGTGCATTATGTGGCGGATCCTGGTGCCTGACAGGCAGCTGACTGTTACTTTCTCCTTATTCAACCTAGTGAGTGGAACATCAGTGTGACTCACTATTGAGTCACCTATGACCAGTGTGTTGGGCATGCTGCTTTGCCTTAGGGGCTTTGGTTGAGTGGCACACTCTTTAGGAGAGTTATGTGTCTTGTGATTAGTGTTGTGTTGTGGTGGTCAAGTGCGTTTCTGCCTTGGAGGTCTCTGCTGTTTGGGTAGATTTTTATTGAGAGCCTCTGCAAATGTGGGTGTGTGGCTTGTGTTTTATGTGAAGGCAGTGCTGGTGTGTGTTCTGGAAGTCTATGTGTTCCATGTGGTGTGGTGCAAGTGTTGACTTTCTCCTCTTGACCAGCTATTCTGGTCTTGGAAGGAGAGTGCGTAGCTTCCAATTTGGATATATAAGTGCATCTCTCACAAGTCTGAGTGTTGGGATGTAAGAGGAGAGGGTTGTCAGTGTACATGAGGCAGTTGCTACATTGCATCAGGGTGCCCAAGTTCACCAGGTTAATAGGAGAAAGCACAGGGAACTGACCTTTAGACATGCCTGGAGGGGTGGGCATTAATAATAAGTACTGGAGCTGTTTCCTTGTAGAACATTTAGTGCTGGTAGCACTTTTGTGTGCTGCAATAATTGTTACAAGAAGTCTGTTAAAGTGCTAGACTAATAAGCTAGTAAAAGTGCAGGAGAGGAGAGAACTAGCAGATCTAAGGGAAAAATTGAAGAGCAGACTCTGGCACCACTCAGAAGCTTACAAACAGTCCTGGATACAGCAAATCTATATCTGGACTAGACTAGTTATAAGAAAGGCTGGTAGACGGCTATAACCATATCTCTTGGGTTTTCAGGTGTCTGTAAGTCTGAAGGTAAGACTGGACAATAGACACTGGACAGTTTTAGCCCTGCAGAAATTTACCTCCAGCCCTAGGTACTCAGAACCAATAGGCATTATATGTTGGGGACAGTGGTGCTGTATAGCCTTTATTAGTCCATGCTGTCAGTACTGTGGGTGGGCAGAATTGCATACTACACTAATGCCGTAAGTGTGTCACCAGTGTGCTACACTTTGCCATGTGCCATGGCAAAGTCGCATATCACAGTGGCTAAGAAGATGGACATCAGGGGGTACCCAAGGGCAGCAGAAAAAAAGAACTGGAAGACTTTCTGGTTTCCTGGCAGTCACAGAAAGATAAAGAAGATTGTCAGTTCAGGAGATGACATTCATATTGGGATGACAGCCACAATCAGAGGATATCAAAGGCAGATGGAAGGAGAACTTCAAAATGTTTCTAAATAAAAAAAACTTTACAGAAGATGTACTTCTACATGCTCAGCCTAACCTGAAAAAGAATGCAAAACTCACCCTTGAAGAAGTTCAAAGGACGCTGAGGAAAATGAAGTCACTGAAAGTGGCAGACACCGATGAAGACCTTGCAAATATGATCAAGATGTTGAAAACTTTAGGGGAGAAATGACTTCTTGCAGTACAGACAGGCATATCCCAGATGGCTTTAGAATAATGTTTTACCACCAGTGTGGAAGAATAAAGGGGACATTCATAACTGTAGGCAGCACAGATGTGTAACACTCCTACCACACTGCATGAAAGTGCTGGAGAAGCAGACTGATAAATTTGTAGAGCTGCATAAGGAAAAATGAGCAGTCTGAGTTTAGATCAGGACGCAGCACAAATGTTCTGATATTTGTAGTGAGTCAGACTGTGAAGAAGAAACTGGAGATGAGGAAACAGTCCAACTGGACATGGGGAAAGCATATGACAGGGTCCCAAGAAAGATGATTTGTTTAGTCCTGCAATGGTGTGAATTCCTGGAAACATTGGCTAAATTAGAACAAACCATGTACAGGGAGCCAATGACAAAAGTATGAATAGTGTTTGGATTCACAGAGAAGTTCCCAGTGGGGGTGGGTGTACATTATGACTCATCTCTGAGCCCACTGCTGTTCTTATCAGCAAACAGGATGGAGCAGACAGATCGACAAAGCTGCTGTTTGCAGACATTATAGTAGTCCACTCATATTCTAGACAGGAATGCCATCAAATGATAGGTTAATTGAATGCAAAACTGAAGGGACATGGGATGAAACTAAATATAGACTAGATAGTTGTCATGAAAGCAAAGGGGGAAAAACAGAGGATGTTTAATATTGAGATGGAGTGGAAAATAGAACAGGTTAGCAGCTTCATTATCTATTGGGTGTAGTTGAGGAGAAGGAAAGTCTGAATGAGGTGGACAAACCTACTATCAGAGGTGCTGCATCCAACTGGCACAGAGTATCAGAGGTAGCATATTGCAGAAGAATGCCACAGAAGTTGAAAAGTGCAAAACAAGTTGTGAAATCAGTACTGCTGTATGGTTATGGTACAGAAACCTGAGCAGTGAAGGAAGAGCAAATGAGGAAGCTAGAGGTGATGGAGATAAGTGCCTGAGATGGATAGTAAGATGCGCATTGTGAGACAGATGAAATAAAGGCAACAGAGTAGAAGCCAGAGTAGCCCCAACTGCAGAGAATGCCACAGAATATAGATTTATGTGCAGGAGTGTAGTAGACAATTTGGAAAAGTAGATTTGGGAGAGACAGGAAGAAAGCAAGAGGAGATGAGAACATCTAGCCAGGACATGGATGGATTGTTTGAGAGAAAAGTTGCGACAGCTGATGTGGCACTCCAGTATAAAAGTGGTTAAAAGGATGATGATGATGATGGTGGTGGTAATGAAGATGACTACAAGGGACAATAGTATGGGAATCATGGATGGAGGAGTGGACACTAGCAACTGGATGGAACAATCTCTGCATATCTCAGAGAATGATCCACTAGGTCAGTAATGTTTACAGCCGATTACAGATCAACAACATTGCTGATATAAGCAGTATGCTGACTTCACCATATAGTACTTGTGTTTTGTTAGAGAAACCTTAGGCACCCAGGGATCTAGACAGCATGGAAGGTATTTTGGCATTGTACGGTACATCTTTCATGGAATCACAGGTACTCATTGTCACTCTGGTGTTTTTTTTGCTTTGTATTCACAGACCAGACTATTGATATAATACTGTGGTGACACCTGGAGCATCTGGTGCAGCATAACAACAAGATGTTGACTGCTGAGCATGGACTGATGATGATGATGATGATGAGATACAATCACCTGATCAATGTCTTTCTGTATGCATCATGTTGGACACCCACCTGCAGTACAGGGTGATGGCATGGCCTCACCCACTGATGACCCTGTCGCTATACAATACTAGCACTCCCTATCCCTGTTGTGGGGTTTCCCATGACTGAATGCAGCAGAGCTGCTCCCCAGTGGCTTTAGAAGCAGATGACTGTACCAGCATCATGGGCCTGTCCTTCCCGTTTCTTCAGCAACATATCATATATCATGAAACATGCTAAGAATATCCTGCATGCAAGTGTCATACTGGAGTGCTCCCCTGACATATCAAAGCATCTGAACACACTCACAGTGATGGGATGCACATTGCGAGACAGTGTTGTAATGTAGTTCAGCCATGCTCTGTGGGTGCCATACAGGCATCATTAGCCAGGGCGGTAGTAGGTATATGCAAAACTGTATCAGCATTTCATAACTGTTGATGCAAATCTCCAACCTCTTCTTTTCCATAACCATGATCATGCAAATTAATAATAGACTCCCCACCCACTTTAACATTCAGTCCTCTGCATTTGTAAACATTTTAGTATGGACCTTAGTCAACATTTTACTCTTGATTTATGTTTTTTTTCTGTATTTCACAAAACTACTTCCTATGCTGCAATTACCCCCCCCCCTTTTTAACTATACATTAATGTTATCTATAATGCCCGCATTTATCATCTAGATAGCTCTGTGGAATGTCTCCATCCAGGAATCACTAGTTTTTTTTTTATTTATTTGTTTATTATTAATTTGAATTTTTTTAACCAGGTTAGTCCATCTGAGCCATATGGCCCATTTTCAGTGGAGACTCAAGAAGAAAAGCTCCAACATTACAGAAACAAAAAATTACATACTACACATAATGTAAACAGAGAGAACAAAATATGACATACAGTGTAGAAAAGATAAGAATAATAAATAAAGATACAATGAATATACTTCCAGTGGAGAAAATGCATGGCTGATGGAAGAAAAAAAGTACAATGCAATATATCACCAGTGGAGAAAACAAGTCTGACAGAAAAAAATGTACAAATGACATGAGCAAAAAGATGTAAACATTTTAAAAAATACTTAGTAAATGTACAGATAAGAGGAAGTATTGATAGTATCGATATGTCATTTCCATTGCAGCATATATCAGTATAGAAAATTCAGCCAATTAGGCAACAAATTTTAAAAAGTAGAATAGAGGTGGAAGTAAAGGAGTGGAAATGGACATTAAGGAGGATTATGGCAAGTGTAAGATCTTGAGTTCAGAAAGTAATTCTTGACTTCAGTTTTGAAACAGCTGGTACTAGTAATGCTATGGATGTTAGGTGGGAGTCTATTCCAAGCTAGGGACACTGAGTGTTTGTAGAGGAGTTGCCAATTATTTTGTTTGGTTTATAGATGTCAAGAAGGTGCTAGTCAGAGCTATGAAGTGAAGAAGCAGGGATATAAGGGGATACTATAGCAGAAAGAGAGGGACAGGAAAGGGGATTGCTTAACAGGGAGTATGTGAGCTGCAGCTAGGAAAGTAGTAAGAGCTGGGGGAATTCAAACCACTGAAGTTGTTTCAGGGCAAGGCAATGATGTGATTTATATGTTTGGTTACAGGTGAATATGGCTATATTGTTGTACATTTGTTCACATTTGGTGAGTAGGGATGACTGGAGATGGGTAAGGATAGGGGAGGCATAGAGGAGACATGGGAGGAGGAAGGCCTGGGCTAGGGTGGGTTTGGAGTTGGGAGCCAGGATTTTTTTTTATTTCTGTAGAGAAGACCCAGTTTCTAATTAGTTTTTTGATACAATGTTGTATATTGATGTCGAATGTAAGCTGGTCATCAATTATTGTACCAAGTAACTTAGTGTGAGGTTCTGCTTTGATGAGGGTGCTATCAAGAGAATCAATTCTAAATGTGGATTTATGGTGGGAGAGAGACTTGGGAAGGAATAATAGGAACTTACTCTTTTTAGGGTTAAATATAAGTTGGTGGTCTGTGAGACATTTTTCTACAGATGAGAAAGAGTTCTGAGTGATGGAAAGATTAGTTGTCAGCACAAGAGATAAGAGCAGTGTCATCAGTGTATTATATGAGGGAGGATGTAGTGCAGGAGGATTAAAGATGATTGTTGAAGATGTTGAATAGGAGAGGGTTGAGGATTGAGCCTTGAGGGACACCAGTTTGGATGGGTAAGAAAGGGGAGCAGGTGGATTGTCATCTGACAGACTAGAGCCTGTTTGAGAGATAGCTCGAGAACCAGTAAGTAGTGGAGGGGGGTTTAGATCAGTTAGTTTAGCAATAAACTTGCAATAGGAGACAGTATCAAAAGCTCTAGAGAGATAGAGGAAGAGGCAGGATACAAGAAGATTTTTGTCTCTGGCTTCAGCAACAGTGTGGGCAGTGGAGGTGCTATGGTTTGGCCTAATGTCATATTGAGTGGGGGTCAAAAGTTTGTCATTGATTAGGTATGTAAGAAGTTGGTTATGAATACATGTTTCATGGATTTGGATAGTGGAGATAGGATGGCAATGGGTCTGTAGTTGGATGGATCTGTGAAGTTACCTCTTTTGTGTAGTGTGATGGTGTAGAAAGATTTCCAGATATTGTAGACAGTGGATTCTTAGATAGATCTGTTTATTAGGATTGAGATAGGATAGGCTATAGATTGACCTGCAAGTTTAAGGAAGGGGGGTTATCAGTAGAGGGAACACAAGGTTTTAGTTTTAGTAGAAGGGACTTTATGCAAGCAGTGGAGACGGGGTTAAGAGAGAAAGGATGGTGTTGCTTGTATTGTGTATGGTGTGAGAGAGGTTATGACTTTGGCAGAATTGTGTTAGTTTTTGAATTGATTCAATGAACTGGGTATTAAGTAAGGTGGCAGTTTCTAGGGGAGAACTATTTGGATAGGGGCTAGGGGTGGTAGGTTCGCCAGGATGCAAAATTTTATTGATGGTGTGCCAGAATTTTTTAGGGTTAGAATTTTGTGAGAACTGGGGATTATAATAGTAGTTTTTCTTGTCTTTATTGATTTGTTTTTTTTTTTGAGAGAGATTTTGTAGTTCTTCATATTGAAAGAATGTTGCAGATTTAATTTTTAGCCATTTTTTTCCAGTACTTGGCCTTTTTTATCATGAGAGTGAGAGTGTCTTTAGTGAGCCAAGGTGAGTAATTTGCTTTGATTCTAACATGTCTTAGAGGAGCTAAAGAGTTAAGGCTATCAAGAAATCTGTGATTAAATTGTAGAACTGCGTCATTGATGGAGAGGTACTTCAGGTGGCACTGGTTAATATAAGGGAGACGATTATTAAAGGTTTCAGAACTGAAGGAAGAAAGGTTGTGACATTCTCTAAAATGCTGGGATTTAGGTATTTGAAGGGAGTATTGCTGGATTTAGGGAGTCATGTAGGGTACTGGGGTTATGATATAGGGTGGGATCGGAAGTAAGAATCCAGTCTAAAGAGGAACAGCTTGTATTGTTGTTATTGAAATGGGAAGGAGTTGTGATAAGTTGATGGAAGCCATGGAGGTTGATATGTAGGGTGGGAGAGGTAGTAGATAGTTTTTGCCAGTCAATATTAATGTTGCCCAAGGTAGTAAGGTCTCATAAGAGATATGCAGAGAGATCTAGGCTAGGATACATTTGAGAATGGGAATGTTGTTTCCAGGTGGGATATATATATATATATATATATATATATATAGATGCAATGGTGAATTTTTTGGGTGGGGTTAAGGTGACAGTTTAGAAGAAGTAGTTTAGCTGGGTGAAGATTAGGCTGAGATATTGGCACGGAGGTAGGTTGAGGTGTTTAGAGTACATAATTACAACACCTCCACCTTTTTTGGTAGTTCTATCTAGACAATATATGTTGTAGTGGGGAGGTAATATTTTAGTATTAGAGATGTGTGATTTTAGCCATGCTTTAGATAGGGCTATGATATGAGTAGAGTAGTGAGTGATCCAGGAGTGTAGCTCAGTAATTTTCTTAGGTAGACTCTGTATGTTAATTGCATAGATAGAGAGATGTTTAGTCAGGTTGGTATTAGTAGTAGTTGGGATAGAAGGGCCAGGGTTGAGGTGGATGTGACTGTAATATTATATTGTTTGAGAGTTGGGTTGGTTTTGTAGTATGAAGGTAAAAATGATAAGGTTTGTATTTAGGTTTAAGGGATGTAGTAGAGAGAGTGAACATTTTTAATGTGTGGAGTTGAGTACAAGAAGAGTTGAAGAGAGAGGGGCAGATTAGGAAGCGCAGGGAGGGTTCCTTGTGGAGTAAAGGAAAAATGTATGTTGGGGATGTATGTGAGTGATTACATTTTGTATAATAGGAGGTAAGGAATGAGAAGTATATTAGTAGGATAACTATGAGGGGGGGGGACATTATGTGTATGTGAGACAGCAGTAAGAGGTTAGAAATCAGAGGTAAAAGTGTATGTAGGAGAGGTTACTTATTAGGGTAGAGGGAGTGAGAAGTAGGCAAAAATGGTTTGCTACAAGTAGGTAGTGAAAGCTGAGGCTAAATGTAGATATTGTAGGTTGGGTGGAGATAGTGAGGGGGATAGAATATGTGAGAGAGGAGTGGCTAGAGGTTAGCAGGGACAGTTAGGACTGGATAATTAGGAGGTATGGGAGGGGGTGGAAACAAGTAAGTGAGGAGTGGTAAGAGGTGAGCGGGGATAACTAGGATTGGATAATTAGGAGGTATTGAAGGGACTGGAACAGGTATGAATGTAATGAAAGTGGGGGTGGGTGGTAATGGGGTAGGGTAGGGGAGCAAAGTGAGCTTAAGCATAATGAGGGTGAACAGAGTGGATTGCATCAAAAACAGCAGTTGCCACAAAAAAAATCACTAAGTCAGGAAGCAGAAAGTAAGGAGCATAACAGAGTGAAACTGCAGGTAAGTAGAGCAAGCCGGGGAGTGAGGGGAGGTGTGAGCAGGGAGGGGTAAGAAGCTACAGTGAGGTATTCACAAGGAATCACAGTTAAATGGATACCTCAATCAGAAAAGAATAGAGTATACCAGTGGTTCTGAAACTTTGCAAGCTGGAGGACCCCTTTTATCATGGAAATATTTTGGTGGACCCCTATAGGTGGCGGTACACATACGTTATGTTTGAATCAACCCCCTCAACCCTCCCATGCAGCCATTTCAGTGTCCCATTACTTGGCTAACCCCCCCCCCCCGCAGTTGCCATAAACTCTATTCAAAATTCTCCGTGTGTATACTGTTTTCTGCTTTACTTCTACATTGATTACAGATATTTGGATTTAGTTAAAAAGTCACGATCCACGATTTATTTTCTATTATTCAAACACAAAATTTAATCACTGGTTTAGCGCTTTCATCTACGTATCGTAGAGTTCATCAGAACATTATCTGCATTTGACAATAGTCTAATTTTGGCGGTTTTTTACATTATCGCCAAAATTAGACTATTGTCAAATGCAGATAATGTTCTGATGAAGTCTACGATACGTAGATGAAAGCGCTAAACCAGTGATTAAATTTTGTGTTTGAATAATAGAAAATAAATCGTGGATCGTGACTTTTTAACTAGAACTGTTTCTGTGCTTATTGGACTACTGGGTTGTCGAGAGTTCTAGTTTGGTTTTTATATTAGATATTTGGATTTCATTTAAAACTTTTATTTCAAATTTTATAGCACAAACACTGATAGACATTTGCTAAAGCTAAAGAAAGCAAAACAGTCTCACAATGAAAACAGTCTTAGCATTAAAACTTCAAAAACAAATGGTTCTGCCACCAATTCCACTTAAAAACACTTGAAACTTGAAAACTTTAATAAAATATACGATAAGATAAAATAAAATAAACACACTGGCTCATAAACCAGATAAGCGCTTTCGGTATAGTACCTTTTTCAAATCTTAAATGTTTGCCAGTGAAACTTCCTCTTAAATACCTTCATTTTCTAGTGTTCACTCACTTAGATGCATTTAGTAACCATAGCAGCATAAACACCCTTCTAATTATGTCATTTTTAGTGCTGAAGAGCTTTCCCTTTTAGTGCAGGTTTTAAAGGGACAAATGCATTCAGACCTGGTGACTGATCTGATTGCAAATTCATTATCCACTTCATCTCTTCAATTTCTGTTCGGTTTACTAAATCCCCACCTCTTGGTGTTTCATGAAGCCTAGTTAGTGCCATGAACTTGAAGGAACGACTGTCATTTATACTAATATGCATATAAAGTGCATTGCTGGTAAATTTTTCTTACGTCAGATAAGTGCTTTAGGATACGTTCCTTGAGCATTTGATTAGTTTTCCCTATGTAGTATGTCTTGCAGTGACTGCAGGTTGCCACATAGATAATGTTCTTACTCCGACAGTTTGCAAATCCTTCAAACTTATAGTTCCTTTTAGTCAGGGGATGTGTAAAAGTATTTGAGATGTTTATATGAGAGCATGCCTTGCAACGTCCACATCTGAATGTACCAACTCTCCTGTTCATCTGAAAACTCCTGTCTTCAGAAATAGCTTCAGTTTCTGTTTTATAACATAATAGTCTTTTTAAGTTTTTCCTGTTCTTAAAAGATAAGCTGGGTTGATCTCCAACAATTTCCCTAATTTTGTTGTCAGATGTTAGCACTGACCAAAATTTTCTGATGGTATTACGAATAGCAAAATTGTCAGTACTATATGTCAACTGGCATTTCAGATTGGACTTTACCTCCTTTCTCTTGATCTTAACTATTTCACCTTGGTCCGAAAAATAGGGTCTTCCCCTCCGAGAGCGTAGTTCCAAGGTAGTTGCTTCACTGATCTGTGTCTCTTTGACTTTGTATCCTCTCTTATTAAAGTCATTGATAAGTTTAATTTGTTCCTCCCTATAATCCTCATCCCTTGTGCAGAGCTTGGACACTCGAGTTAGTTGGTTAGCCACTATGTTGTCGAGAACATGCCTGGGATGCATGCTAGTATAGTGTAGTAAATGATTGTGCCATACAGGTTTCCTATACATTCTAGTATTGATGCTTCCTGTGTCATCTAACATTAACTTAACATCCAAGAATTCTATCTCCGTACTAGAAGATGTCACTTCAAACTTCAAAAATTTGTTGGTCAAAAATTGCACAAAATGTTCCAAGGAGGTTAAATCGTCATCCCATAAGAGAAAGACATCATCCACAAATTGATTTTAGAAAACTATGTTTCTATTCCATTTGTTGTTAATATCCACTTTCCATAGCTCTTCCCATCTTGCCAGGACCAGATTGGCATAACTATTTGCGCATGGAGTTCCCATCGCTACCCCCAACTTCTGCTAGTAGTAAGTACTACCATACAGAAACACATTGTTATATAAGACCAATTCCAAGAGACTACATAGTAAATGGATATCACTGGTTGCTTTGTGCTTCACATCAAAGTCTCTGATCGCTTCGATCCCCAAATCATTGGGTATGAATGTGAGCAAACTGTTCACGTCCATGGTTACCAATAATAAATTCTTACAAGTATTTATCTGTTACAGTTTCTTGTAAAGTCTGCTTAAGACCTCAGCCAAGTCCTTGATCACTGCAGGTGTGTGAGGTAGCAATTTCTTTAACTCCCCTTTGATAAAAATAGAAAGGGGTTCAGTTATCCATCCTTTTCCTGAAATTACTGTTTGCATCGGAGGGTCATATAGATTCTTATGAACCTTAGGCATTCCATTGATGCTAGGTATAGTAGGATGACATACTTAAAAAAAATCAAACAGCTCTTTGCTTATCGATCTATTCATGAGCTTGTCATAAAGCATGTCTTGTACACTATGTATAATGGTGTTCAATTCTCTTTTATCGATCCTCCTGTAGGTGGCTATATCTGCTAGTATCTCCTTCATCTTGGTATCATAGAATGACATATCCATAACTATAACTGCCCCTCCTTTCTCAGCTTATTTAGTCATGATGTCCTTCATATTCTGTAGTTCAAATAGTACTCTCTTCTCATTTAGAGTAAAGTTGTGGAAATGTTCACTTCCCTTTTGCTGTCTATATTCAGAGACTTCATTTTCACATAATTGCACAAAGGCATCTACAGCCGAATGACATACAGGGACAAATGAACTTGGTTTCCTATATCCAATTCTAGTTTGAGATTCCTCATTGTTTGTATTGCCAGTGAGATGCCTTAAAGTCACATTCCTCCAAAATATTTTAGATCTAGAATAAATTCACTCATTGGTGAACGCAAGGAGGGTATGAAACTCATTCCTTTCTCTAATAGTCGAATCTGATCTCCTGTTAATACAATACTCGATATATTAAATACAAGGGAATCATTTATTCCTGAAACCTCTGTTTCTTCCTCTCCCTGCTCTGGGGTCGTACTTCCCTCGGGGTATTGTTCTGCAACAAAAAAGGAAGCTGTTGGTAAAGCGGTAAATCCACCACCCCATCTTTGGGTTTAGTGGCATTCTGTAGATCCAAATTCTTGTTATTATTCAAAATGGATATATTTTCTTTACCCTGCTCAGATAGTTCTTCTATGCTCTCAGTATTGATTACTGAGCTAACATTAGTCTCCAGAGCATGTATCACAGCTTCATGTGTTGTTGAAACCTCTCTGTTGTTTTGCCTGGGTGTGGTATGCACATCTGCTTCTACTACAATTCTCGCTGGGAACTTCATGCACAAATAGTTATGTCAGGAGAGCTATGGAAAGCGGATCTCAACAACAAATGGAATAGAAACATAGTTTTCTATAATCAATTTGTGGATGATATATTTCTCTTATGGGATGGCGATTTAACCTCCTTGGAACATTTTATACAATTTTTGACCAACACAACTTCATTTTTGAAGTTTGAAGTGACATCTTCTAGTACGAAGATAGAATTTTTGGATGTTAAGTTAATGTTAGATGACACAGGAAGAGTCAATACTAGAATGTATAGGAAACCTGTATGGTGCAATCATTTACTACACAATACTAGCATGCATCCCAGGCATGTTCTTGACAACATAGTGACTAACCAATTAACTCAAGTGTCCAAGCTCTGCATGAGGGATGAGGATTATAGGGAGGAGCAAATTAAACTTATCAATGACTTTAATAAGAGAGGATACAAAGTCAAAGAGACACAGATCAGTGAAGCAACTACCTTGGAACTAAGTTCTCGGAGGGGAAGACCTTATTTTTCGGACCAAGGTGAAATAGTTAAGATCAAGCGAAAGGAGGTAAAGTCCAATCTGAGATGCCAGTTGACATATAGTACTGACAATTTTGCTATTCGTAATACCATCTGAAAATCTTGGCCAGTGCTAACATCTGACAACAAAATTAGGGAAATTGTTGGAGATCAACCCAGCTTTTCTTTTAAGAACAGGAAAAACTTAAAAAGACTATTATGTCATATAACAGAAACTGAAGCTATTTCTGAAGACAGGAGTTTTCAGATGAACAGGACAGTTGGTACATTCAGATATGGAAGTTCTAAGACATGCTCTCATATAAACATCTCAAATACTTTTACACATCCCCTGACTAAAAGGAACTATAGGTTTGAAGGATTTGCAAACCATCGGAGTAAGATCATTATCTATGTGGCAACCTGCAGTCACTGCAAGGCATACTACACAGGGAAAACTAATCAAATGCTCAAGGAACGTATCCTAAAGCACTTATCTGACATAAGAAAAAAAGTTACCAGCAATGCACTTTATATGCATATTAGCATAAATGACAGTCATTCTTTCAAGTTCATGGCACTAACTAGGCTTCATGAAACACCAAGAGGTGGTAATTTAGTAAACCGAACAGAAATTGAAGAGATGAAGTGGATAATGAATTTGCAATCAGATCAGTCACCAGGTCTGAATGCATTTGCCCCTTTAAAACCTGCACTAAAAGGAAAAGCTCTTCAGCACTCAAAATGACATAATTAGAAGGGTGTGTATGCTGCTATGGTTACTAAATGCATCTAAGTGAGTGAACACTAGAAAATGAAGGTATTTAAGAGGAAGTTTCACTGGCAAACATTTAGGATTTGAAAAAGATATTATACCGAAAGCGCTTATCCAGTTTATGAGCCAGTGGGTTTATTTTATTTTATCTTATTGTATATTTTATTAAAGTTTTCAAGTTTCAAGTGTTTTTAAGTGGAATTGGTGGCAGAACCATTTGTTTTTGGAGTTTTATATTTTGATGTGCTCTACCTTTGGTGACGCTACTTACTACTTGCCTTAGCATTAAAACTTCTCTGCCTTTGAAACTCACATTCACTGAAACAGCACTGAAACCCACATTTAAAGAAAATGCTTCTGGCTGTGGTGGATTGTTTACCTTTGGGCTGTTATCAAGTCATAGGCTCCTTGCAAACATTTTTAGGATCATGAAAAGTTGTTTGATTCACCTTCCTGATTGTATAATTAAATTTTAAGATACAATAATTAAATTATATCCTTTGTATAATACAGCACCACTTGATAGAGTGTTTTAAATGTATAGTTTTGCACATTTGTCAACAAATGTAAAATAAAATAAAATAAAATAAATTTTTCCAGTAAGCAGTGAAACAAAACACATGAACCAATAATGACAAAACTGCCCAATCTAGGACATTTCAACTATAAAAGACCTCAAACCTCTGTCACTAC